>NW_024424897.1:10276268-10287231 GCF_017311325.1 Ursus maritimus | reverse complement strand
GTAGTGAAAGGGTCATACCAGTTAAAGAGTTGAAGAACATGGGCATATTTAGCCAGTATAACAGAATGATAGAAGAGAAGCTCTCCTCTCCCCTCATTCTCTCTCCTCTCCTCTGTCCCTTTCCTTGTCACTCTCTGCATTTTAGTTTGGGGATTGGCTGGGAGCAGAGCAGAAACAGAGAAGCCCTACAGGGGACCCGTTAATTGAACTTCGGTATGTTAAGAACTGGCTGTTTGGGTGGATGGCTGGCTGGCTGGCTGGCTGGCTGAATGGATGGATGAATGTGTACCATGAGGGACTATATTCGAATTTGGGCAGAAATCTCAAGGAATCGGATTTTAATATAAGAAAATGTATTTGCAGTCTGAGTTGTACATAAATGAAATTGTTTGCATTGAATGGTGCGGTGGATGATGGTGATGGTGTTATGAACAACGAAGAATGTGGATTGATTGTCATCAAATACATTACAGGTATTACCACGTTTAATCCTCACAATCCCTTCATGAACTAGCTAGTTTTTTTTTTTTTAAAGATTTTATTTATTTATTCGACAGAGGTAGAGACAGCCAGCGAGAGAGGGAACAGTCCCCCAAGTAGGGGGAGTGGGAGAGGAAGAAGCAGGCTCATAGCGGAGGAGCCTGATGTGGGGCTCGATCCCAGAACGCCGGGATCACGCCCTGAGCCGAAGGCAGACGCTTAACCGCTGTGCTACCCAGGCGCCCCCGCACTAGCTAGTTTTGTTAACTCAATTTTACAGATAGGACATTATGATATTAAAACTTTTTTCAACGTCAAAACAAAAACAAAAAACAAAGCCTTTTTCAATGTCTTCCATGAGATAAGCTCGAACGCAAGGATAAGCTGCGTTGTAGGAGGGCAGCTCACTTCACAGACCCAACTCCTCTAAGTACTTTGCGGCATTGAATGGTAGTGAATCATCTATTACTGAATTAGCGATAGAATCATCTAGATAAATATTTAGTAATCTCTTTAGCAGATGCTAAAAACCATTGTGTTAGTAAGAATGCAGTGAGATTCAAACAGCTGGTGAATTGTTACATTAGCATTTATTGGTTTTATATTTTATGACCAAGCAAACACAAAGGTCAGGATTTCTGGGCTGACAATTTTGAAAGCCTTCTTCAAATGCTTTCATAATTATTATAAACCGACCCTTGACCCCATACACACACACACGCACACACACCACACACATACTCATTTCAGACGCCGTTTCTCCCTTGTAGAGGGAACACACCTTAAAAACCAACAGACCTCGGAAGACCATCATCACTGCAGACACAACACACAGTACACAAAACCTTTGCTTCTCTTTAAAACTTACTGTTTAAAAATCTTTCTTGTCATAGTGACAGTCAACTTCTGTGAAATAAAGAGGCCCGAGGACCGGTACAGTGCCATGGTGGACCAGATCTCTCCTTCAAATTGCCCTCAGGACTCAGCATATAGGGCTCTCCTTGTTAGCAGGGTGAGTCAATATATTGCAACATTTCACTACTGAAATAATAAATATAATGAGTGTTATGTAAGGTGAAGTTTTCTAAGGATGTAGTAGCTTCTCAGCAGGCATCATATAGCTCTCTTCAGATATGCAAATTAGAATGCTCTGTTCTCTTTAGTCTGTGTGCTAGGGTGTGTGTGGTTGTGGCTCTGTGTGTGTCTTAAAAATATATATATAGATTATATATTTAATATCTATATTAAACTAGAGCATGAAACTTTAGACTGGGACTCATCACTTGAATGTGCCAGCGGCTAAGACAGAGTTCTATCCAAACGGGCTCTCAGAACGTTCAGATATATGACAAAAATCATTGCAATGAACCATTAATAATTTAGAAAAGATTTAAACTTCTGGATCTCAGGTAGCTGTGACTTCAAAAATCTGACATTCCCATCATCCTACAGGGATTGTTTTCTACATTTGCATGTATTCTACAAAATAAATTTGCATATGTTCATTTTGTATGGATTCCATGTCAATATCCCGCCTCCCCCAAAGGAACTGATGGCTTAAAAGAAATAAACAAAAAACCCTTTGTCTTGCAACGATGGTGCTCCTGATTACTTCCATGAGTGGTACATTTTTATTTCAATAAGATGATTTGTGCTTATTCTTGAGTATGTTTTCAAGCGTGGTTCATGAGAGTTAAAGTCGCTGGGAATCCTGGATTTTAGAGAAGTTGACAGTGATGCAGTTCTGATAGCATGTGATTACCCTGTCTCTTCTCTAGCAACCCCCGGGGCCATTTTCCATGCCATTCAATTAAGGAGTTTCCATTATGACTAACTTTATGTGCTCTGAAGATCTTTCATCATATGGTGCAGTGAGGCATTATTTTAAAATAGAAATGCCTATAAGAAAGCTCTTTATTTTCTCCCTATTGTGACACTTCCTTTTAAGTGTGTTTATACCATCCAGACACCATCCAATTTATTCCCTGATTCCTGGTAGTGTCTAATTCTCCACCTCTGTAAGGTCAACCTTTATAGTTCAGATGAAGAAAGGAATAGGACAATTTGTGGATATTTCAGAGTCTGGCTGAGAAAGAAAAGAAAAGAAAAGAAAAGAAAAGAAAAGAAAAGAAAAGAAAAGAAAAGAAAAGAAAAGAAAAGAGCTTTGGCCTGGCCACTTCATTTCCTCTTTCTTTCTCTCTCTCTCTTCCTATTTGTCTCTGTTATCACATCTTACTTACTTTTCCACTTTGAGGAAGACCCTTGAAATGCACCACTATTTCAAGAACTGTAAAGGGGTAAAGTAGCATACTCAGCTTCCTAAACTCTCCTATTGGCAAGACATAAATAAATTCCTGAATTAATTATGGTAAGTGACTAGTCACATATCAGTAAATATCTGAAGTTCAAATTACTTTAGAGGATTTATTAAAATCAGTAAATTAATGAGGCATGCCAGCTGAGTTCCCAATATTCATGAGGAACTGATTTTTTAAAAAAATTCTAATGTAACCTGAGGTCCAGTTCTCAGTTTTCTAAGATATACTGAGATGTGACTCTCTCACACTGGGAAGATATTTACTATAGTTATACGTAGGAAGTCTGAAAGACACAGGATAATAATCTGAAAAAATTTTTATTGGGAGAGACACCCATTTTCCAAATGGACACAGATTGAAGCTTTACTGGAAAAGAAGATGGCATAATTAATTAACTGGGATTCGTGATTCTGCTTTGAGGCCAATGCTACTGCCGATTGATTATCTCTCAAGCCTTCTTCACTGACAAACTTCCTTTCCACTGAAGAATGTAATTTCTTTTTTCTTATTTATTTATTTATTGAGAGAGAGAGAATGAGAGCACACGAGTACAGGGTGATGAAAAGGCAGAGACAGAAAGACAGAGAGAATCTTAAGCAGGCCCCACACTCAATGTGGAGCCCCATGTGGGGCTCAATCTCACGCCCCTGAGATCATGACCTGAGCTGAAATCAAGAGTCAGATGCTTAACCAACTGAGCCACCCGGGAGCCCCAGAAGTTCATTTCTTAAGCAGACGGCACTGAAATGGTCTTTGGCCTCCAATTACTTAACTCTCAAACTCGAATTTCTTTAGCAAAGCTACTCCTATGCAAAGGTAAAGAAGCCCATTTGTGAATAGGGATCTAAGAAGGAAAATGGAATTTTGTATTGATGTTCTCCCTTTGAGGTTCATAAAGGGATAAAACAAATTTCCGTAAGAAAAGCTCTTTGTGATTCATTAGCAAATAGATGTAATCTGGATGACACCCACGCAACCAGATCGCTTATGTTCTAGAGATCGTAAACCATTTCAAATGACAACTGTTCTAAGTAAACATGCGATGTACAGGGAAACTTGTATACTTGTCCTGCCCGTTCAGTTTACTTCACCCCCGTTCAGTTTACTTCACCCCCGTTCAGTTTACTTCACCTTTCAGCAATCCCTAGTGTTCTTCTGATGTATTGAACCATTGAGGAAAATGTGTGAGGTTACTTTCTCAATATTGTTGAGCAGTTTGCTCTTACTTCAGAATGGCAGTGTTTCTTTCTTTCCTCTCCCTTCTCCTCCTCCCCCCTTCTTTAAATAAAATATCCTCTTCACTCCACCATTACTCCTGTGTTGCTTCATGTAATATTCTATTACCATGAATGACATTACATTGTTGATGTTAATATCATATGTGAAAAAGTTGCTCCACAGTGGCTTTGGGATGAAAACAACTTGTTGACTACACTAATGCACTTTCTTTTGTAATACAACTTTTAAAAATTGGTTTAAGTATGAAAAGCTACTTATCTATACTGTCTTTAACTCCCAACTCCCCAGTGCAAATATACCTCTGGAAATTTGCCAAAATTTGATTTTGTTGATAGGATTTTTTCCCTCCCTCCCTCTTTCCCTCCCTTCCTTCCTTTCTTCCTTGCCTCCATCCCACCTCTCCCTTCCTCCCTCCCTTCTTTCCTTTCTGTATTCTTGATAAATAATTGAATAAAATATTCTTTATATGACAATAAATATCCAGATTGGAAATTTCACTTTGTCTTTAACTTTCACTTTTCATTACACTATCAAAGGGATACAGTGATACAATAAAACATGGCTTCTTATTTTTGCCTCAGACTTTGTCCATTTTCAGATGGAATTCCTTTGGAAAGTGATAGCAAAGGACCAAATCAATTACAGGTCTTTATTAGGGCCTTCCCTGGTGTCAGGGTGTAGCAGTAACCGATAAACTCAACCAATGGTATTCTTGTTTGCTTTCGACACAACAAAACCTGGAAAGCCCTTAACACAGAACCCAGAATTGGGTAAGCATGAATTATAATTAACATTTTACAGAAAAAAATGTGCTGTTTTCTGGGCAGTAGTTATCCTTATAGGCTATATATTTTAGATATAACCCATTGGAAAACATGTCTATTTCCTTAAAAGGAAATCCTTAAATGGCCAATATGGAGGATGATATATACTTTTTTAGATACTATTCTAAAAACCACTTGACCAAATTTATGAGACTGAGATTGCCAAGGACCCATAAGTATTCATCCTTCCAATTTTACATATGTATAGATCAAGGGTCTGCAAACTATGGTCTATAGGCCAAATAACCTGTTTGTTTAAACAATATTTTATTGAAGCATAGCCATATTTGTTTACATATTGTTTATGTATGACTAATGGCTGCTTTTGAGCTAGTATCATAGAATTAGATAGTTGTGACAGAGACCATATGTGGCCCATAAAACCCAAGATACTTACTATCTGGCCCCTTAAGGAAAAAAAAAATTTAAGGATTTTATTTATTGATTTGAGAGACAGAGAGAGAGGGAGACAGAATCTGAAGCAGACTCCGCACTGAGGGCAGAGCCTGACATGGGGCTGGATCCCACGAGTGTGGGATGGTGACCTGAGCCAGAATCAAGAGTCTGAGGCTTAACTGACTGAGCCTCCCAGGAGCCCTTAAGGAAAATGTTTGCCAACACCTGCTATTGATAATTAGCTTCTGTTGATTTAGCCAACAATTAAATGATTTATTCAACAAACATAGAAGACAAGCAAATACTTCCCTTACAGAACTGAAAGTCTAGTTGAGACAGAAAAAAAAAGAGTAAGTTTGCTTATTTTTGAAAAGCCCTTAAATACTTCAATGATTCCCCTTAAGAAGATTTCTGTGAAAAGAATTTTCCAGTTCATGTGGGACTGAATTTTGGCAGAACCTCCATTTATCAAAACTTAGCTATCTTAAAGAAGATGTGGTATGTATATACAATAGAATATTATTCAGTCGTAAAAAACAATGAAATCTCATCATTTGTAACAACATGGATGTATCTAGAAGGTACAATTGTAAGTGAAATAAATCAGAAAAAGACAAATAGCGTAGATTTCACTCATAAATGGAATTTAGGAAACAAAGCAAAGAAAAAAAAAGAGACAAAAAACCAGACTCTTGAATATAGAGGACACACTGGTAGTTCCCAGAGGGAGGTGGTGGGGAGATGGGTGAAACAGGCAAAGGATATTAAGAGCACACTTGTGATGAACCCTGAGTCATGGACGGAATTGTTGAATCACTATATTGTACACCTGAAACTAATATTATACTGTATGTTATTTAAACTGGAACTTTACAAAGCCTATCTTTGGGGGGCAAACGGAGGCATCAAGATAAGAACCCCTCTCCACTTTGACAAAGGAGAGGAGAATAATCTCACTTTTGACAAACCAATAAACACAAACTACAGATTTTGTTCCTTGAGGCAAAACTGGATCTGAGGTGTTCGTATGATTTTGATTTGCTCCCTTGCTCGGTGTTCCGTGAGGCGGGACACGAAAGGATTGTGATTTCATGAGCAACTAACTGATCTGTTCAATCCAATACAAGCAAAGTGATGGGAAGATTTCCAATGCTAGTATTGATTCTATGCCTCCCGCTATAAAATTAATGCTCAGTCTTCTATGGGGCTGCACAAACAGTAGGACAAGTCACATGTCTCGTAAACAGTCTCCGTCTGGAGTGTGCTGTGCATTGACAATGTGATAAAAAGC
Organism: Ursus maritimus; assembly: GCF_017311325.1. NCBI lineage: Eukaryota > Metazoa > Chordata > Mammalia > Carnivora > Ursidae > Ursus > Ursus maritimus. The sequence continues at coordinate 10,280,683 of NW_024424897.1, read as the reverse complement.
AAGAACGGAGGTCCTGTGTTTTGAAAATATTAATAGATGTTCAGGCAAGTTCACTGCTGTTCCTTTCACTTGCAAACTGAAAACACAGCCAGAGACGTGAGCGAGCCAGTTAAATCCTTCTCGGCCAGAGCAAACATGAGGACAATATGTATTGCTCAGAGGAAACACCATTCATCGGTATCGTTATAACACATCCTGGGACTCCGTTGCTTCATTTCAGAAGGTGAATTCAAGTATAATTATCATCACACACGCAGATTTCAAGAACCTTATAGGAGAAAGGTAGGTCAATGTCTAACCTCAAATACAAAGTGTGCTTTGAAATGTTTAGGTGTAGTGTGAAAAGTCAGGGAAAACATCTCCTACACTCTTTAAGGTATTTTTAGCCACCTGCAACATGGATTAGCTCTCATGATCACTGACACTAAATTAGGGAAGACTATACCAGCAAAAATACCATTCTCTGATTTTCAGGGATGAGATGAAAAAAATATCACTGGGAATATGTACATTTGTTTGAGTCCTATCATCAAGAGATATTCTTACAATCTATAGACATACTGAGTTGAAGACACAGGACTGGACAATATTGCTTCCCCAGTTACTAGAAGCCTCCTCAAAGGACGAGCTGTCCTTTCTCTTGTGTTTTATGTGAGAGATACAGATAGGGAATTGGCATATGGCTTGTTCTCGTCCCTCTAAGTCTTCAGGTTGGTCTAGTATTCTGAATGCACCAATAACCAATGGTCTTGGATCAAAGACAAATACAAACCAACAGAAGGCAGTTACTTACCATTTGTAGGATATAGGGCAGGAGTTAAAATAGAGAGCCACGGACCATATGTCTCACTATTTAAATTATAAACCAACCTAAAAAATGAATAAATGAAATATTTTCTATTCAACTCTCTTGACAAATACAGCTCCTTGGAGAGCCAAGTTTGAGTTTGGAATTTTCAGACGCTTTGAGGTTCCAGGTTGGCATATGAGAGTGGAGAAATGCCAGTCCCTGTACCTCATGTCTTCACTGCCCCCAGTTCTGACCAAAACCATGAAGAAAGTTGGAGGCATATCTGCAGTAATTCACCCATGAGGTGGTAAGATCCTTCCATACTCCCCACCATTTTTGCCTTCACAAATAGCTACTTTGGTCTACTCCTTAGACCTAGTGGTATACAAATGGGTGATGGCGTCAGGAAGCTTTTTGGCCAGGAATCCCCATGGTCCAGGACACCTGGCATAGGGTCTAGAAAAGAAGCACAGTTACCAGGAGAGCCCAGCCCTTTACGCATCCCTTGCTCCATGGTGCATCCCGACCAAGGACAAGATGGGGTCCTCTGAAGTACGACATTGGCACAGCGGCTGACTAGTCTTGTCCGAATCTAAGCGTAGTGCCACTCATGTGTTTCTATGACAGAAATGTCTATCTTCAGAATCTCCCATCATATATTTTCTACTTGCCTTTAAATATGATTTGGAAAATATTTAACTCTCAGCTAGAGTAAAAAAAAAAAAAGATCATGGTTATAGTATGTCATCGAACAGCATTTCATAATAACACAGATCAAAGTTCTAAATTCATAAGATCAAAAAGAATGGTCTGAGCCTCTGTACTTATTTTGTGAAGGCTATCTTGAATTTAGCATGGATTTACTGCATATGGGCCACAGATCAGCTCAGCGTCCTCTTCATGCCAGATAAGAGTTTCATCATATTTTGGGAGACGCCCTGTACATATGACGTACCACGTCTTTCCATGAATATACTCTGGTTTGATCTCTTTTCTGTTCATTCTGATATCTCATACGTCAGACTGTTTACTTGAAAATGAACTTCTATATATGTGCTTCTTCCAAGAGGAGCTCCCTGGGGTTTACTCTTGGCTTTCTTCACTTTCTACGATCCTCTTGACATTTTCTAAGAAAATCTTCTCCAGTTCTTCTTCACTCTAGCGAAGTTATACTGATGATACAGAAATGCTTTGTGTCTGAAAGTGAAATGTCAATTCACAAGGAATCTTCAAGTTTCATAGAAAATTGCATATGGATCTTGGTTCTATACTCCTATAAAGGCAGTTGTCTGAGGCAGCTTTCTTTGGAACTGGAAAACAATGTAACCAGATCATTGTACATAGCGTACGATGCAAGCTTCATTTTACAATTTGAGGAGTCAGGGGTGGAATGGAGGATGGAGGGAAGGGAAATTACTTCAGCAGCCCCCTTTCACAAATACATTTACAGTTGAATATAAAACTTGGGGCTTGCTATGCAAAGACAGGCCTTGAGACAGCTCAAACGCCTCTCCTTTTAAATCAGATGGCCATTTCAACTCTCTCTTTGGAAATGATTTTGATGATCTATCCATGACCATAAACCCACAGACTTTTTTTTTTTTTGAGTTGTATTCATGTAGGTTTTTAACCAAGCAGAATTAAAAAGTAAGTAAATGAATGAAGAATGGATCACGAAAGCAAGTAAACTTAAACTAAGCCCAGGAGATTTTCTCTGGTTCACAAGCAAACTATGGCAGTGATAACCCCTAACATCTTATATGAATGTCTTTAAAAATGATGATGATAATGCCCACACATCAAGCACTTTTACTTTGGTTGAGGTACTTATTTTTAGAGCTGGCATGTAAGTGGTAAAATAAACTGTTAAATGGATGTGCCTTTTCAGAGTCATCCTAAATAGAGTGAACACTCTCTACCCTGAGGACACAGTCCCTCCTTTCACACCAGCTTCTCCCAACTGCAATTTGTTGGGTTGAGAAGGCAGACATGATTTTCGTTTCCAACACACAGATAAGTTGTAAGTGGTTCCCTCCCCGGTGGTCAAGGAGTTGTCATGAACTAAAATCTCAATATTTTTTCCATTCCACAGAATGATACCTTTCTTCTTACTTTTTTTTTTTTTAAACCAGCCAAATTCTATTCCAGGAATCTTGGGAGCAAGAATCATAATAGCTACAGATTACTGAGTACACATTATTCTGTGCTCAGTGGTTTTCACATCTCATTCAATCCTCACTGTAACACTGTGAGTCAGGAACTGTGACTATCCTCGTTTAACAAATACAGAAATGGGAGATCAGGAAGCTTTGGTGACTTGACCAAAATCACTCTACTTAATAGATGTAGAGCTGACCTTTGAACCTAAGCTGGGTGACTTGAAAAATCATGCTTTAATTACTACCTGAGGCATTTTCATGGCGGACCTAAATCTTTGGCCTCAGAATATAGCTATGCTTCCCTCCTCTGGCAAGGTTAGTGGTATTCCCGCAGAATTCTTTTTTTTTTTTTTTTTTAAGATTTTATTTATTTATTTGACAGAGATAGAGACAGCCAGTGAGAGAGGGAACACAAGCAGGGGGAGTGGGAGAGGAAGAAGCAGGCTCACAGCAGAGGAGCCTGATGTGGGGCTCAATCCCGTAACGCCAGGATCACGCCCTGAGCTGAAGGCAGACGCTTAACCACTGTGCCACCCAGGCACCCCAGCCACCCAGGCGCCCCAGAATTCTTGATCGCTAATCATGGAGCTATTCAGTAAGACTCGAAATCTGGGAACCCTTTCTATGAATTGTATAGACTTTCTCGTTGAAGCCACTATGGTTTACATAACACAGTGTCTCTGTTCTTTCCTGCGGTTCGCCAAAGGGACATAACTCTATGAACCCGTCCCTAACCCGCACTGGTAATCATATGCCCTCCATGCATATTCTCAGTGTGTGGAACTCTAGTGTTCATGTCTCTCTCTCCTCTCTCTCCTGGCAATTTTCAAATTCAAGTACCTGAGCAATTTAGCAACAATTCATTTAGTTACTACAACTTATAAAACCCAGTCAAGGTATATTTATAAATATGCAATATCACTTGCTAATTGGGTCTCATTTAATTGATCATAGAAGAGTCTTATGGAGTAAATTAATGGCTGCTGAAGTTCTATTGGTATTGACTGTGATGACAATATAATTATATATCGTTTAAGCTCAGCCTTGGTAAAATTGTTAAGACTCCTACATGTCTGAAACCCACTGGTTTCCTGCTTTTCCTTAAATCTAAATTAGATTAAATAGAATGCTCTCTTGCTTGTGGTTTTGAGGGCTGGCCTTTTTAAACCTGTAGGAGCCAATGATAACTAATTCCAAGGCAATTGTTCTGTTTGAGTACTTCTACCTTCCTCAAACTGGATTTGACACTTTTTTTTCTAACTTCTTAGAATCACTAAGAATAAAGGCACATACCTCTCTAGGAAGAAAAGGGAACAATCGGTTCTTTTGACTATCTGATGAAGCAGCTATAATTGTTTAATATGCTCACCATAATGAATGCTTTTTATGCATATATTTTTAAGCTAAGGACTAAATAAGTAAAATCAGGAGTGACATTATTATATTATTCATACCACCTCCCCCCC
>NW_024424897.1:10044353-10276258 GCF_017311325.1 Ursus maritimus | reverse complement strand
CCCCCCCCCCCCCCCCCCCCAATGAAACTCTACCACTTAAGTTAGGTTTATCCATAGTGCCTTGTTCTGGCTTTTTGTTTTTAAATATGAAGAAAATCTTTTGAGCTATTAATATGCTTTCACTCCATCCCAATTAATTTCCTATAAAATTCCAAACTGCATAAAGTTAAATCAACCACAATACATCCTTCCAGAAAGGCCTGTCATTATATAAAGTTGGGTCCAGTTTGGGTGGTAATAATTTGTCTCTTAAAGTTAATCTTTAGTCAGAAATTAGTTCATTAAGTGGCCATTCTGCCATTGAGGTTGGTGGCACCATATTTATCCACAAAATTAGTACTTGATTATGGTATTACTTGAAGAGATCCACTGGATAATCACCAGCCCATGGATCAATGTGGAAAATGGTTTTTTTTTTCCCTTGAATAATTTAAATAGTCCATCTTCCATACGGTTGTTTATATTATACAGGCCATGCATGGATTTACCCTCTTTCCTCACTCAGCAGTTTTAGAAGCAAGAGCTAGAGCTGTCCATGGCCTTGATCCAAAAGGAGCTTCCAAAAGACCCTTAATTTATTAGGAATATTAAATATGTGACAAAAACTAATAACAGAAAACATCCGTTATTTCATTACCAAAACAGGGCTGTGGGCAATTCAGTTTGGTTCTATTCTGGAGAAAGCTTGATCTCCTTTTCATTGAAATACACAAACTATATCCAGCTCCTTCTTGTATACAATGTCACAGGCAAATCCCAACCACACTTCCAGATCGTTAACCATTGATCTTAAGCACTCGATTAGTGATGACACAACATCAGTCCCCTTAAATCAGCAATTTTTTTAAGGTACTAAGAAGGCAATTTAACTTCAGACTCAGTGAACCAACCCACATCAAGGCTGAGACCCTATTCACCCAGTTCTTGGCCAATAGAGACCTGATTCTGTCTTCCAGCAACTTCTGTCCTCGGCAACAAAAGATATTGATCAAAACCCAATGTTATTAAAATGTCATGACATTTAATGTTTAAGACAATGATTGCTTATCTCCTTACCAAAATTGTAAGAGAATTAAAATAAAACAACCCTCTCCCAGTAATCTGTCCTATAAACTCTGTTTTCTTTTCTGCAATGTCTTCCCCATACTTGTCAATATCAGTTCCATTGATGAAATAAAGAAGAGATGGCTATACTTGTTATATTACTTCTATTACAATGATGACTGTGGCAGAGACAGATTTTGCATAGCAAAATGTGCATCTTAATCTTTTGCAAAGAGTGTGGTTATTTCCTTCCTGGGAGTGGAAGTTCTGAGAGAGCCAGGAGAGACAGGGATACTGAGAGTTCTCTTAAGCCTGCCAGAAGAAAGCCTGCCAGGCCAGTTTAGGGGACCTGAGACTGAATGGGGTATTCTGAAACAAATGGGAATGGCAGCGTCTGTCTCGATAACTTCCTATTTGGCAAGTACAGTGTGTGTTGATTTATACGGTTGATATTGCAGGCAGCAAAACTAAAAAAAAAAAAAAAAAAAAAAAAAAAAAAAAAAGCAGAGCCACAGCCTTCTGTGCTCAAAATCGTGTCTCAATCATGTTATCCGAGTATATTTTCTAAGGATTTTATCATTAGTGTTCTAGAATTATAAGATTAAAAGCTGCAGGTGCTCGTGTGGCTTAGCTATCCAACCCAGAGTGGAACGATGTCTTTTTTTTTTTTTAAGATTTTATTTATTTATTTGAGAGAGAGAGAGCATGCGAGCCCAAGGGGTGGGGTAGCAGCAGGGGGAAAGGGAGAAGCAGACTTGCCACAGAGCAGGGAGCCCGACGTAGGCCTCGATCCCAGGACCCTGGGATCATGACCTGAGCTGAAGGCAGACGCTTCACCAACTGAGCCACCCAGATGTCCCTGGGATGATGTCTTGATAGTGAAGTCAAAGAAATGGAGGGAACACAAACCCAAAGTGGGACTGGTCTACGCACGTGCCTTTGTCCCTTAAGCTCGAGCTCAATGCACAGGCTGTTTAATTAGATTTCCAGTGATACTTAACTGTATTGAAATAAGTGAATCACCTTTAGTATAAGTCTGAGTTCTTCAATTTCCCCCTTCATTCAGATTTTTGTATGTGTTCGAAGAAAGCCTCACATGGCCTCAATTCATCACCTTCCCCACTTCTATCAGGAGAAGCAAACTGAATAGCTTGCTTGACTTCGCCTGCTTTCTGTATCCCAAACAGCAAGAACAAATCAAATTGCCTGCAAATTGTATCTCCTAGTTCTCCTTTTGGAAATCTAGCATTCACAGCAAAAGGCCTCCTACCTAGGCAGGCATACTCTGGAAGGTGACCACCAAAGCAAGCTATCATCAGCTGCTAGAGAATCATTCCTCCAACCATTAATTTGAAAAACTATTCACTCATTCAATAATCTGAATATCTTTGGGACACCTTTTATATGGAACAGTTGGGAAAAAACATAAGTGCCCTTGGAGGACTGATCTACCGTTTCCATTTTTCATGTATTGCTTTAAATGTTGACTCTAGTACTAAATATGTACTTTCCCAGTGCTGTGCTCTTGAACAATGAAATCCACCCTCATGCACACACAAAAGTACACACACACACACACACACACACACACACACTTAGGTATACCAGTTGTCATTTACCTAAATGAATAGATAGGAATATTGATGGAGAAGAATGCCAAGCAGAAGACAATTCAAAAGTTGGTCATGCTTACAAAATATGTGTTTTGGGGCCATAGATTTATCTTCCAAGTTATGTTAATGTTAAAATAGATTTGCTAGGGGCACCTGGGTGGCACAGCGGTTAAGCATCTGCCTTCGGCTCAGGGCGTGATCCCAGCGTTACGGGATCGAGCCCCACATCAGGCTCCTCCGCTATGAGCCTGCTTCTTTCTCTCCCACTCCCCCTGCTGTGTTCCCTCTCTCCCTGGCTGTCTCTCTCTCTGTCAAATAAATAAATAAAATCTTAAAAAAAAAAAAAAAAAAAAAAAAAAAAATAGATTTGCTAAGCGTGCAGCAGCTGTGTGTTGGGACAGGACAGGTTGGGTGGGGTAGGGAGTGGAGGAATAAGAGGTCTCTGATGCTCAGGGAAGCAGATGGAGGCGAGGCAGTATTTTAAAATGTGCTCTGGATTACCTACAGAATAAATAAGGCGCATGCAGGACCAGGCCTTCATTGTTGAACCTTCTTATATAATTGCGTTTTTATCTTGATGTTTCTCTTCAGATGTATTTTTCTTACAAAATATTTTTCCCAAATATATGTATTTTTAAATCTGCTCTGCCAACACTTAGAAGAACTTACATGTCCCATGCCCACACAAGCACATGGAAAAAGATCTTCTGGTTGAGGTTTGTTCATTGTGTGAATGATAACCTGCTATATAAACACCCAGGGATATTTAGGCACCGAATCACTTTTAGTTACTTACCAACCTGAGGCAGGAATGAACCAGGGAATAAAACCGATTCTGTAGGTGTTCTCTTCTTTCAACCAGGTACTTGACCCTGGGGAGAAGAGGTGTGGTTGTTAAAACAACAGATTTTAAATCGGCCAAGTCGATGAGGAAACATGGTACAAGAGACTCCTCGGAGGGGAAAAGGCTTGAAACCTCAGCAAACTGGACCTTGGGAAGTGCTGCCTATCTCCCAGCCCCCCAGCCACTTTGGAATTCTCTTTTGAGTAAAGTGGTTCCATTCCGATGGTCAAAAGGCCAGGCCAGAAAAACCTGCTGTAACTGGCTTTGGACAGTGCAGACAATTTCCTGGGGAAAACACCACTTTATTTTTGCTTTCCCTGAATCTGTTAAAAACATGTTTGTTTTGGCATTTTTCAGCCTTAGTGTGATTTTTAGTATTCCACAGTTTGAGAGGATTAGATTACACCTTGTGACCAAAATGAGGGCTGGGAGTAAGTTAACTCCATGGCTTAGAATCCTATAATTATGGGTTCAAATGGAAGGAGTAAGGTGAGTCTAGATAAACTTTGTTTTAAGGATTTAATGCAACGTACTGAGCATGACTTAAGACATATTATGTTTCTGTGTTATATACTTTGGGCATATCACATGATACCTGTGCCTTCAACGTATCACATGCCAATGTTTTGCAAGGGTTGTGTATGAAGTGTTATGTATAAAAGAAGCCGGGAGCTAGAAGAGAAGTAGGAGTCCAGCCCCCTCACTTTATAGAGCAGACAGTGCATGAGAGGGAAGGTAAGGGATTATCTCAGAGTCACACAAAAAAGGAGCAGAGAAGCCAGGCCCCCCCAGACCCCCTGACTTTCAGCTGCATACATGTACATCCTGATCCTGGTCAAAAACTCCTGTTTAACAGATAGACACACACACACACACACACACACACACACACACACACACACACACACTTAAAATATAATATTGTATGTATGAATTATGGAAGCTGGGTTCTGTTTGGTTTTAGAATTGCTGACCAAAAGTAGCTCTGAATTGCTCACAGAAGCTCTGAAAATAAAACATAAATGCACTGGAAAAAAAAAAAAAGTACTAGATAGAGTTAGTTCTTTCTGTTTGGAGCAAAGGAGAGAGAATCCTGAGCAATTTTCTAAACACGAACCCAGTTTCCATTGCTACAAGGGAGAGTTCCTTTAACAAGACAAAGAGTGAAAAACCTCTGATAGAACAGCTGTCTCTTTATTAAAGCTAGTAAGTATATTCTCTGAGATAATAATTATACAAAAAAACCAAAACCAAAAACAAAAACAACCCACAGGAGGCCTACTTACTCATTTTGTAAATAACTACTTGTCCAGTGTCAAAAACAAGGGCATATTTTTACATACATGTATTTATTCATTAAGCTGTCTATAAACTCAAGAGGCCCCCAAATATTTTTATTGTAATGGCAGAGATATCAGCTTTAAAGTTAATAAAAACAATGTTTATTGAATCTTAACATAAAGGGATAGTAAAATGTCACCTTTCATTTTACTTTGTTGGACAAGGTTTTTTATTATTATTATTTGAAGTTTCATACCTGTAATCATCTCATTATCACACACATTCTTAGAAAAGGAGGAGAAAGTACAGAAGTCAGGCACACTGCCAAGCAGTATATTCACTGCACTATTTCACCGTGTCCGCAGAAGGGGGGAGAGACTAAACGTCAGTGCTTGCAAGAGCAATGGACAACTTCCTTGTGTCTAATTAGTGGAGACAGAGTAAGATGACCAAGATTTTCAGGGGAAACAAGCTTTGTCAATACATTCCACTGAACTATAGAATTTCAGAAACCAAATCTATTTATCTCCCTATGCAGTTGATCCCGCAGCCTGAAGGTCACAAGATTAGTACTAATAACAAATTGTTATAAATGGTAGGAAATTGTTGGGAATAGATACCGTGGTGAAAAAAAAAGGAAGAATGAAAGAAAGAAAGATGATTCATCAGTTTCCTAGCAGATACCTTTGTTCTTCCATGTTTCTTCACCAAAAACAAAGGAAGTGTGGGAAAGAAATGTAGGTACGCAGGAGAGGTAAGCAGAGGGAAAGCTATTTTTGTTACCTGCTAGCTGAATTTCCCTTATAAAAACAATATGTCCAGATAGAATTTAAAGTCCTGAATCTTCTTTCATCTTCCAAGACCAAAAAAAATATATGTTTAATTTAAAACCTTATAAGTTTTTTAGCCAGATGAATTTCTGAGCTTTCCTAGTACACAGATAAGGACAGAGGGAGATGCTATGCTCACAGGGCTGGGGTGGTGGGATGGCACGGAGGAGTGTGGGTTGGGTGTCACCCAGAAAAGCGAAGTTGTATAACTAATCATAGTGATTTAACTTTTATCTAAGGCTGGATAGTTAGACCAGGACTTAGAATTCTACACCAGGGTTTTAAAATCTTCTTGAGATAGATGAAGATCGATAACGTACACGTTACTAGAAATACTTCAGTGGTGGCTTCCCAAATCTCTCTGTAAACAGAGAAATCACCATGTAGCCTTTGGCTTTTGAACCACCTCTGTCATCGCTTCTGGTCCTCCATGTTTAAAGATGATTTGCTACTGGAAAACCTAATTGTTACTTCCAAGGTTTCCGTCACTATAAATGTTTTTCTGTGAAGAATGAACGATGCAATGTCATTCAAATACACTGAAGGTCAGGAGGCTGGCATTTTGAAATCTAAAAGCAAGTCATCTGTGGATGATTCATTATTTTCATTGAAAGCAGTCTCCTTTTACGGTTTCTAGGGCTTCTCTTAGTGACAACATTGAAGCCATTACAGAAGTTCGAGTTAGGATGAATGCGGCTGGTTTTATGCATTTTTGTGCCCACTCAATCATCCATTCAAAGACGTAATGGAGGGGCACCTGGGTGGCTCAGTCGGTTAAGCATCTCTGCCTTCAGCTCAGGTCATGATCCCAGGGTCCTGGGTTCGAGCCCAAAGTTGAGCTCTCTGCTCAGCAGGGAGCCCGCTGCTTCCTCTCCCTCTGCCTGCTGCTTCACCAGCTTATGCTCGTTCTCTCTCTGTGAAATAAATAATTAAAATCTTTTAAAAAATTATGTAATGGACACTCAGACTGTGTCAGATGGTCTGCTAGCGACGGGAACAAAACACAGAGGGGGAAGACCCTGTCCCTGCCTTTAGAGCATTCGGAGTCTAGCAAGTGACTTAAATCGTGAGATAAATAGTAAGATATAGAGAAAACTACAATGTTAAGGGAACATGAAGTGGGAGCTTGAAACACACATGCAGGTAAGGGAAAAGATGCGAGGACATTTTCCCCCCAAAGAAGAGTTCATAATGAAAAGAGGTTAACTAGCTATAGGGAAGGAAAAAATGCATACAAAGGGAAGATGTACTTGTTTATAGATAGGAGTAGAATACATAGAGAATTTAGTGTGTGGATTGTACATTGAAGATGAGATATACTGACGATTTTAATTAGAGGTGACAAATGATCAAATTCTATTTGAGAAAAGTCAGTGTGAATTTCTGACCTTTTTTGGATATGGAGGCAAGAAGTCAGTGTGAGAAGCAGTGTAGACCAATGGTTAAACCAAAGACTCTGAAGGTTGACTAACTATATTTAAAGATTTATTTATTTATTTATTTATTTATTTATTTATTTATGAGAGAGAGACAGAGACAGCTCATGGGGAGGGGCAGAGGGAGAGGCAGAGAAGCAGACTCCACGAAGCATGGAGCCTGAGACAGGGCTCCATCTACCGACCCTGAGATTACGACCTGAGCCAAAATGAAAAGTCAGATGCTTAACCGACTGAGCCACCTGGGAGCCCCTAGATTGCCTATACTTAAATCCCAGCTCTGCCACTTGATAATTGTGTAATCTTGGGGAAGTTCTCACTGTGCCCCAGTTTTTCCTTCTGTAATAATAATAGTACTTACCCTAAACAGTTCTTATAAGGATTCATAATTAATGTATACCAAAGTGCTTAGAACAGTGTCCGGCATAGTGAATGTTGTATAAAATTTAGCTCCTAGGAGTAATTTTGCAGTGACGTATGGAAGAAATTAGGAGGATGTGGGTTAAGAGAGTGCAGCGAGGCTAGAGAGAAGGAAATGGTTTTGAGAAACATTTAAGAAGTAGAATCTCTAAGACTTGGTAACGGATCAGATGTAGAGGATTAGAAAGAAAGAGGTGGCTGGGGTAAAACCCAGATTTCTGGTTTGAGTGCCCGGTGGACGGTGTGTCTCTGTTCATGCAATAGGCAATACAGGAAGAAAGGCCATTATGGAGAGAGAGGATGAATTCAGTTTTGGACATTGACTTGGCGATGTCTTAGTCCTTCTAACTGGTAGGGTCCAATAGGCGATTGAATATAACATTCAGAATCATAAGGAAGAGAAGCTTGGCAGAAGATATAGATTTAAGGGGTCCTTAACATATTAATGATAATTGAAGCCATGGAGCAGATGAGATCATTCTAGAGAGTGAATCAAATGAGGAGAAGGCCAAAGATAACACCCTGAAGAACATTTGAGAAGAGGGTGGAATTATAAAGCTGACAAAAGAAACCAAGGATGAAAAAATAAAGGAGAGGTTCCAGCTTCTGGCCATGATGGAGTAACTACACTGCATTAATCCTCCCATTATAAACAACCATAAAACCAGACAAAATATATGAAATTACTGTTTTTCGACATTGGATCATGCAGCGCAGTTCTGTAATCTCCGAAGAAGGGAAACGGATGAGGTGAGTGCCATGATCGCTCCAGCTTTCTGCAGAGGCATTTTCTGCACCGCGGTACAAGACAGGAACGCCATCCGAAAACAACGGTCTTGCTGAGTCGAAGAGAGAGATGGAGTTCAGGGCCACTGACGCACAGCTGGAACTGGTGGAGCACAGCATTAGAGAGGAAGAACTGCGTAGGGAAGGAGCTCCTAAACTCTGCAGAGGGATCCCACTGAGGATTTGGTGAACACCAAGCTCTATGTGTGTGAGATGATGTTCCATGAACCTCGGCAAAGAACAACCCCTGAGTAAAGACAAGTTATTGAGGAACAATGAGCTAGGCAATGATCGGAACCTGGGTAGGGCTGGGAAACCTTTAATTTCCTACCATCTAGAATGAAGAAGTCTTGTTGAACAGCATTGACATTCAGTAGATGTGAGTCCACACGTAGGAGAAGGGTATAGCTAGATACACCTTAACAAAGTCTGAAAACACATCTTAAAAGTATCAGACTGATACGAAAGTAAATGAACGTCTCACCAGAACAAAGCTCAACAGAGAGGGAACCGAATCCCAACACTCAAGAACCTGATATCCCTATGCCCATTATACATTAATGGTAAAAATGTTTCCAAATTTGCCAAAAATTACAAACTAATAGATCTGAGAAGCTCGATAAGCTCCAGGCCAAATAATCAAAACGAAAACCACAGCCAGGGCCATCATAATAAAAATAACTAGACCTGCAAAAGGGCAGATAAACGTGACCCTAAGCAAAATAAAAATCAATAACTACAGTCTCAGAAAGAAGACAGCGGAATTAGAAAAAAAAAGGAACTTTAAAAGAACAGTTATACACATACTAAAGAAGTTAAAATATGCAGACGATGAAGAGAAAAATCAGTCTCAAGAGCAAAATGAAAATTATAAAAAAAGAAACATGGAAATTGTAGAAGTATAAAATAGAATACTGGAATGAAAAACCATTGGGTAGATTGGGTAGCTGGTCAGACACTGCAGAATAAAAGATCAGTGTCCTTGACTTCTCAAAACATTAAACATAGAAATTATCATGTGATTCAGCATACTACTTTGGGATATTTACCCAAAGGAAATAAAAGTAGGAACTCAAACAGGTATTTGCACACACATGTTCATAGCAGCATTATTCATGACAGCCAAACAGTATAAGCAATCCAAGTGTCTACTGATGGATAAATGCATAGGCAAAAGATGGAATACACATAGAATCAGTATTTTTCATCCTTAACAAGTAAGGAAGTTCTGATGCATGCTATGACTTGGATGAACCTTGAGGATATCATGCTGAATGAAATCAGCCAGCCTCAATGGACAAATACTGTATGATTCCACTTGTATGAGGTACCTGGGCTAGTCAGATTTGTAGAGACAGAAAGCAGAATGGTGGTTGCCAAGGGCTGGGGGAGGAAGCAATGAGGAGTTCATACTTAATGATACAGAATTTCAATTGAGGATGATGAAAAAGTTCTAGAAATGGACGGTGGTGATGGTTGCAAAACAACGTGAATGTACTTCATGCCACAACTTTACACTTAAACATGGTTAAAATGGTAAAGGTTGTGTTATGTATATTTTTAAAAAATGTTTTAAAAAAATGTCAGAAAAAGATTCATGCTAAAGGAAAATAAATAGAGTTGGAGTGAAAAGTAATAGAATGAGCTGAATGAGTGACTTGATTTTAATATTCTGGCAGTACAGCAAAGTAGTGCTTTGTTTTTGTTGTATGTGGTTTAGCTTTTGCATAATAGAAGCTTCCTGACTTAAAAAAAAAAATCTGTGAACTTGAGAGCAATAAAATCTATCCAAAATGAAGTAGTAAGAAAGAGACAGAAAAAAATGTACCCCTCCACCCCACCCCCACCCCTGGTTTATGGCTCAGTGACTCATGGGACAATATGAAACAACCTAGTGTATGTGTAATGGGAGCACCAGAAAGAGAAAAAAGAGCTTAGTATCTGCAGAGATCAAAGTGAAAATTTTCCCAAAATTTGTTGAAATATATACACTAACAGATTTAGGAAGCTCAGTAAAATCCAGGCAGAATAAATGGAAAACAAATCACCACAAGATACATCATAAGCTGCTAAAAAGAAGAAAAGAAAAAGTACTTGGAGATAAAACCTTGAAAGGATGGGACAGGGTTTCACTATAATCAGGCGGCAAGAAAGACTGTTGACTTCTCAACAGAAACACTGAAAGACAGGAGACCAAGACTGTCACCTTGAAGTGTTGGGGAAGAAAAATAAAAACACACAAAAATCTGTTGACCTAGAGTCTATATTTTGTAAAGTAACATTCTTTAACATGAAGACTTTCTAGACAGGAAAGGTGACAGAATTCATTGCCAGCCAAGCTGCATCGCAAGAAATGTTAAGTGAAGTTCATTCGTCTGAAGGGATGTGATAACCCAAGGAAACTCATGTCTACACAAGGCATGAGGAGTGACAGATGAAGCCTCATGTATTAATACACAATTTCCAGTTTTTCTTCCCCTCCGCAGTGACCATGGTGTTCCAGATACTTGAGGCTTTGTCAACACTGTATTTGAGAGAAGTTAGTCTCTCCCCCAGTCAAATCACTTTTATCTGGTTAACTCCTAGTCATCCTGTGATCAATTCAATAGTGACTTTATCTGAGAAGTCTCCCCTTATATTCCAAACTATATTTAGGTCCCCTGCTATAAGGTCTACATTTTAGTCTCTCCTTACTTATCTCAGTTTATAATTATACCACTTTACAAAGATATTTAATATTAATATTATTATTTTAGGTAGCTCTGTCTTCTTCCACTAGAAAATACGCTTCATGAAGAGAGGGAGCATTTGGCTTTGGTTCCTTGTTTTATATCCAAGGGTTATATAGTTGATATTTCGTAAATGTTTGTTGAATGAATTCATGAATGAAGATTGAGAGTGGATAGGAAGAATAGTATTCAGATTTAAAGGATTAGAGTTAATAGAGTTGTTTCAGGAGAAACACCTCAAAATGCTGTGATGAAGGGGAGTCTTTGAAGAAGGTAGAAATGATTAGGGTACTAAGGAGGTCAGAGCACTGGGAGGCTAACGCTGAACGAGCTACCTGTGTGAATGAATATCAAAGTTTCATAGGATCACGAAGGCTCATGGGATGGAAAAGCAAGACTACATAGTTAATGCATGAAGTAACATAAATAGCTAAAAAATGTAGTGAAGAGGGGTAGAGTGTCCTCTGGATGAATACTTGTGTCCTGAAGAAGTAATGATTTATGTAGAGGGAAAAGGAGTATTGCTTGGAAGTGGCCTTGGGGTTTTAGAAGAATGGTTAAGTCTGCTTCCAGACCCCATGGTATTGCACGGTGTGGAATTAAGAGCCTCTACTCAAAAGAGTTGCAAGCCACGTGGTGACCTGCCCTCTAGGGCAAACAGGGACCTGTGTACAGACCTCAGAGTGGGCATCAGGAACACTAGGCTGAAAAAGGTCAGACTGGCCTGCGAGGTACAAGAAAAAGGCTACAGAGATTCCGTCTGACATTGGGAAAAAGGGTCAGATCCTCCTCCATTCCTGCCTGTTCAAAATACTTACAGCTTAGGGTTAGGCAACTTCTCTAAAGCAAATTCCATGTACGAAAAGCCTCAGCTCTAATCATGATGGAAAGTCCTTCTGGAACTTTATGGACCTATAGGGATTTATTAGTCTCGTGAGGGGTAAGATCCTTCTGTTTAATATTTAAATCACCTCTGCTGCAGATAAAATGGAGAAATGAGCCTCCTCGTCTGTTAAAGGGCACGGTCAAGTTTGCGTTACTGGTACCGCTCGACAAGAAGGAATCCGTGTAGAACATTGAGGCCAGAAGCATTGTGATGCACAAGCGTCTCGGCTGTGGGAGATGGTTAGATACCACAGCCTGCACTGGAGTAGAAACGGTAGAAAACTGATTAATTTTTGTAAAGGTATCATCTGGATACGGCATTTGGCTAGCCTATGCTAAAAGCCGGGATTTTATCATAGAACCTGGTTTAAGTCTTCAGTTCTTGTGATAACAATACAAGTGATCTGAAGGAGGACTGTAGAATGTGCCCCTCCTGAAGTTTTTCCCTTGTTTTCCCATGTAAGAACTGCATTCATAATTACAGACATACTTTGGATTATGGGACACTAAATCTCTTGGGAACCACTCTTAACACATTCAATCTATCATCAGTTAATAGCGATTGAACATGGATTGATTTCTTGGCCTTTGGGGAAAAGGGTGAGCCCATGAGATCCGTTGGAAAGAAGGATAGGTAGAGATTTCCGTTAAGATGTGCAGGATGTTGAAGGGCCTTGAACATGGGGGTAGCAGGTGCTCTTAGATAGGAAAATGTCTGACCAGATATAGTAGTAAAGGGACTGGATTGTGAAAGAAACTGGGAGGGAAACAGAGACAAAGAAAATCTCAGTTTCACTTTTATTCATCCACTTAGGAAATATCATTGAGCACTTTCTTCATACTGGGAGAGGCAGCACTGAGCAAAGCAGATGGCAATCTGTGTCCTCAGGAAGCTCGATTTCTAGTGGGAGGAGATAAATAATATGCAAAACAAATAAGTAAATTGAAGCCACATTTAAATTTAAGATCGTGCTATAGAATAATATCAATAAGGGGGATGGGGTAAAGATTGCCATTGTGGGGATTTAGGGTAAAATTCTAAATAGGTATTTCAGGAAGGGTCTCATTGAGAAGGGGTACTCAAATGAAGATTTGAAGGAGATGAGAGAATGAGTGTTCCAAGCTGAAGAAACAGCAAACGCAAAGGCCCTGAGGCATGAGCATACCTGGCATATTCAAGGAAAGACCAGGAGACCGGTGTTACTGGGGTGAATGAGCAAGAATAAGAAGAGATGAGGGAGATGAGTGACTCCCAATAGGACTTTGGCTTTTGTTCAGAGAAATGGGATGGCACCAGAAGTATCGCTCTGAGGGGTAATGAGATCTGTTTTTCAAAGGTTTTTTTGGCTGTTGTATTTAATAAAGACTATAGGGACAAAGCAGGGAGATTAGGAAGAGAAGGGCCTCTTGCAGAAAACAGAAAGATCATGGTGGATGGTCACAGTGCTTGCCATGGAGATGTTGAGAAACAGTCACACTTGGTGTACAGCTCGTAGTCAAAGCCAATAAAATTTGCTGTTAGATGCAATCTATAGGAGGGAGAGAGGCATCAAGGACAATACCAAGATATTTGACTGAGCAACTGGATGGGGAGGAATTATCATTTATAGAGGTAAGAAAGATTTTTGGATAGCACATCAGAAGTTCAACACTGGACATTCTTAGTTTGAGATTTCTATTATGTGTCCCAGGAGAGATTTCAGATAGGCAGTTGGAAGTATGAGTCTAGATTCCCAGGGAGAAGTCCTTGGCTGGGATATAAATTTATGCATCATCAGCATTTCTGAAGGAGTGAGTTGAAAAGAGGTCCAAAAACTGGACCCTTAAGCATGCCTATATTTAGAAGCAGGGAGATGGAAAGGAACAAGCAAAGACATTAGGAAATTCTAGAGAGATAGGAGGAGAGCTAGGTGACTATAATGTTCTGAAAACCCAGGAGAAGGGAGTGGTCAGTTGTGTCAAATGAATAATTGGCCACAGCTTTTAGAACTGAAGTCACTGATGATTATGATAAAAGCAGCTTTGGTGGAATTGGAAAGGCAAATCCTGATCGGAGCAATTTTAAAGGAAAATGGGAAACAAGGAATTTAAGGAGGAATATAGGCAACAACTTAGAGCCAGTCTTCAATCCCGGAGTCAATGTGAGAACATCATTTGTCCTGAGCTAGCTGCCACTCTCTTTTACTTGAGGCAGTTGGTTATCAAGCCGAAAGCATGGATTTGACCTTGAGGGGTCTTCCAAAGTTCTCATGGAATGCTCTTTCTATTTAACCTCGAGGGTTGTCTGGTTCTCTTCACTTTAATTTAATAAAGTGTCACAAACCAGAAAAGAAAAGAATGCACCCACAGGGTTATGGACCTAAAACATCCCTGTTCTAAATATCAGAATATCAAACTAGAATTAGAAAATCATCTTCTGGTTATTGACTGGAATAATTGTATAATTAACACTTTTTTTTTCTTCTTAGTCACCATCATTAATGACAGAACCACATTACTATTATTTCTGTACGTCGGAACTATTCGGCCTGCCATTTCGATTTGTGTGGAGACCATTTTACTTTATAGGCATTGTGCACTCATGCGGTTAAGAAGCTGTTTATAGCATTTACAGTTTTCAGAGTTTGACTTATACGCTTTACTCACCTTACAGTCTGTTATTCACCCCTCCTAGAACTGAAGCAGCCTAGTGATCCTCCTTTGTTGTTGAAATGTGAAGCTTGGGAGTATTATAAATGGAGATCGGTTGACAGATTTCATGGGACTCTTAGACACCCAGGTTGGGGTGAAGTGAAGGCTGCATCCATCTGAGGAATGTATTTCGCATTCGGTAATATTTGACCCCAGATGAACTAAAATGTGGCTTCACCTCCAATGTAAATATTGGTCAGTTCCTATCCCATTAAGTGTTCCTGAAGACAAAGATTTGGGTCTATCAATCATAATAATACTCCCATTAGCTCTTAAGCAACATGTTTGAATAGGAAACTGCCTCTCCCTATCTCTCTCTCTCTCTTTGCCTGTTGATGATTTAGAGACAGTAAGACCTCCAGGCTTATCTTGAAAATATTTACTCAGCTTCTTCCAGTGATCATTTTAGAGCTTGCCCATGAAAGTGCATGTTTCTCTAAAGCAAAGGGTGATAGAAGATGAGGAGTGCAAAGAGCCTCTGTCTGGCTTAATATTTTGGTGGGAGGTGACAGAGGAGATTAGAAAACCAACATTAAGGAAATGTTTCTGATTATCTGCTCTGTTCAGTGAAACCCTGAAAAAAGGTATAAATCTCCATCTGGTTTCATTTTATCTCCTCCTCTTCAGTCCAGACCTACCTACACTTCAGGCTTTTTTGTTTTCCTCTTCCTCTTGTTTTGTCTACTTATTCCCTTGTGTTTCTGATTTATGCTTCTCCTTTGAGAAGCTAACCTGAACATGGGAGTTTTAAAAAATAATATATAAAGATAAGAGTCCACGAGTATTAAAGTCGCGTGCCTTCTTTGCAGCAGGGTAAACAAAAGAAGTAGATAGTTGTGGTTTAAAAGAACAATTTCAGTGATTATACTATGGGGAGGATCAGATTGGTCTTATTAGAAATGATACTTCTCACAAATTGACTTCAATATCTTAGAGAAAGGATGCACTTACATGAGAAAATTAATTATTATTATCATTATATATCGAGACCTTACTTTGTCCCAGGCATGATGTGAAAGTCTATGCATGGTCATGTGATTATCAGTTCCAAAGTCTATCTTGCCTATAGCATGATTCTCATCCCTTAATAGAAGAGAGTGAGCCCAGAGAAGCCAACAGATCCCTATAGAGGACTTGTGAGCCCTCACTGAATGGCAGACATCTCATTTGCTGTCCGCATGCATCAAGGGTCACCATGAAGTCAGCTTAGCATGCAGAAGTGACCTTCCAGCACCACTTGAGAGGAAGGATTTCTGAACCGAAGGACAATGCCCTTAAGATTATTGAGGCAGATCTGTGATTTTGAAGTGGAATGCCCACCACACAGAGACATATTTTTCCAACCCTTGGTCATGGTGTTCCTCTTTTTACATGAAATCATATTTTTGATTGTGAAAAAGGATATGAATTTGGACACTTTAGTCTAGTCTTGAAGCCTAACATAAAATTTACTGTTAAAACACAGGAGTTAATGTACCTGAACAAGTGTACTAATCTTTGTTTTCTCCTGATGTGATTCTTTTTTTTTTTTTTAAAGATTTTATTTATTTATTCAACAGAGATAGAGACAGCCCGCGAGAGAGGGAACACAAGCAGGGGGAGTGGGAGAGGAAGAAGCAGGCTCCCAGCGGAGGAGCCTGATGTGGGGCTCGATCCCAGAACGCCGGGATCACGCCCTGAGCCGAAGGCAGGCGCTTAACCGCTGTGCCACCCAGGCGCCCCTCTCCTGATGTGATTCTAATCTCATTTATCTCTATCGTAATGTAAGTAGCCTTATGCATGTAATTGGATTTTATTTCAGCATCATAGCCTTATTCAAGACTTTGAAAACTGTGAAGTTATTATATTTAAAGCACTTATAGATGAGATAGGCTATCTGACAATTCCTTGAGAAAGGGAGAGTGAATGATATTGCCACTTTGGTTATGATTCGTTGAAAGACAAAGAAGGTAAATGATATCCTCCATGATAAGAGCTCATTAGTGGGAATGACAATATTGAAACTCAAGGCTCCTGAATTCCAAATCACTTTGCCATGCAGCCATGATATTCTAAACCAAACCAAATCAAGTAAAAGATCTGAAAAATACATATTTATGGAATAGTGCAAAGACAATGTATGTAGGTACGGGCTAAGCACGTGGAATTTTTGACAATAATATCAGAAAGATTCTTTTTTTTTTTTTTTTTAGGAAAATATCTTTGAATTCTTGTTTGGAAGAAAAACTCCATAGGGCAGATATTGAAAAATTAAAACATATCATAGGAAACTAGTTAATCTTTTTACCTTTTAATTTTAATTTTTCACTGATCCAAAATCGCAATCTTGAGTTCTAGGTTCAATATGTTGACACTTTGGTGACTGCAGCATGTTTTACTGGAACACAATTGTTATATGTGATAGATTAAAAAAAACCCAGTATTTCCCATTCTTAGGAGTTACCTTGCCTCAACAAATGAATGAAGGGTATTACCAGCAGGTATTCAGTGCATTGCTGAGATAGTGTTGTGGTCAAACCACATTGCTTGGTAGGGATCTCCTTTTTTCCTAATACAATTGGAATGAGTTCAAAGAAGTGGAATAACCAGGGAAGAAGAGCAGCCAACTGATTTATGAATGAAGATTAAAGGATAAATTAAAGAGGCCGAATAAATAGGCTTTTCCAACCTGTATGTAAGAAAGAGCGCGACAAGATTAGAAGGAGACATCGTTGAAAAGTTTAAACATTAATGAAAATGATTATATGGTGCAATAATGTGAGTGCAGTGCTAACACCATGGAGAACACGGCAAAGGTAAGAACAGTATTAAACTCATCAAGTAGCTTTCCTGCGTCCAAGGACGATCACATTCTACAATGAGCTCTCCAAGGGACAGTGGAAGCTATTTTCTGCTTAGAGCCAGACTAAACCCAGACCAAGATGAAGTGGTCTATCACTCAGAAGTCAGAATGAAAAAAATGCTGCTTTTTTCTCATTAAGATGGTAGACTGGAGCATAGTGACTCCCATGAGATTCAAACATTTAAATTAATTGTTATCGAGAAGTTCAGGGCTTAGCTTTTTTTAAGTCACAGATTCCTGAGTATTCAATAGATATGTGGGGATACAGGGAAATTGAGCAGCCATCTGTTGTTGGGTAACAAATTACCTCCAAACATAGTGGTTTAAAAATACCAATAAACATTCATCCCCTCACACAGTTGTGGTGGATCAGGAACATACTAATGGCCTGGTTGGATGATTCTGGCTTAGTGTTTCCATGAGGTGGCAGTCAAGATGTCATAGCATCTGCAGTCATGGCAGGTTTGCCTGAGGCTGAAGAATTCTGGGGAATTCTTGGGGAAGGCTCTTGGGAAGGGCTCACTTGGATGCTGGCTGGTTGGTACTGGCTTTTGGCAGGTGTCACTTCTTGCCACGTGGATTTCCTCACAGGGTTGTTTGTGTCTCCTCATGCCATGGCAGCTGACATTCCCCGGAATGAGTGTCCAAGAAGTCACAATGTCTTTTATGACCCAGAGACAGAATCCACATGCCATCATTTCTGCAATATCCTATTGATTTTGCAGGCAAGCCTTATTCAACAGGGGAGGCAACTGTACAAAAGCATGAACACTAGCAGATCAGAAGCATTGGAGGTCATCTTGGAGGCTGACTATCAAGAATCCTATGTCAATTTTAATTTATTTTAAAATGTGGTATCATTTTCTTGTGCAAAATAGTGCTTTCCTAAGTCTTCCATAACAGTAACTGGGGCACCAAGCTAGGTCATTGTCATTAACTTATAAAACCATTGTCATTAACTAATCTTCCAAGTGTATAGTAGGGAGATTTGAAAAAATATTTCCCACTTATCGATCAATATCACTTATTAAATGCTGAGTATGCTCCACACAGTCTCTATAACAATATGGACCCCAAAGCAAGAGATCTGGAGATTGAGGCCAGAAAGGTCAAATAATTTGCCAAAATTCACATGGCTAGTAAGAGATGAGGGCAAATTTGAATCCAGACTGAAACAGCAGAGCCCAGGAACAGATCGAGATCCTGGCAGGAAACAAGAGGCACAAACGGTTTGGGAAATTGTGAGTTTTCATAAAGGGATTATTACAGTGGTGTAGGCAGGGTTAGAATCTACAATAAGAGAGGCCTTACTATCCGGGGGCTAGTGACAAATCGCCACTTTAAGAATGGGAGCAAGATAGGAATTGCGGGAAGTTCGAAGGCCAACTATGCCAAGAGGACCTCTGATGGTAGTTATGAACTTTGTTGCAGGAATACAGATCATGTGGGGTGTACGAAGGGATAAGTACTTTGTGATCATTCTCCTCCCATCTACCCAATGCCTCCTCTTTGACAAACTCAACCAGAAATCAGAGGTAATGGAGCCCTTTGATGCGGTCTTTATATGGGTTGGGAGAAACATGGTTGAGAGAGGAGCTGGAAATACCCAACGCACCCACTATTATCTGCTATACTAAGCTGTTTGGGTTCCCATGAACTCATTTAACTTAACAATCCTGAACACAATGAAGAGACTGAAGATCAGAGAGGAAGAGTCACATGCTAAAGTTTCTACAACTGTGATGTGGTCAAATCAATACACAAATGTAAGCATTGGACTCCAAGCACTTTGTTTTGTACCAGGATGTCAGAAAGAGTCAAGGTCCTGGCAGAAGAGTGGGTAATTCAGTATTAACTGTAGTCTATCATATTTCAGTAGTATTTCTTATTGCCGTAAATTGTTGCCATCACTGCCAACTTCTTCATATTTAAGTCAGTAGTGACAAGTGAGGATATGTGTCATGAATTCAGTCTAAACATATGGTGCCAACTAGAAGTGGTGTTACTGTTGGTGGATTGAGTAGGTTATGCTGGTGATGAGCTGTGGTTAGTTCTGGAGCCTCCCATTTGTAGTCTTTCTACTTAGCTCTGTGGGCCAGTCTGCAAAGTATGCATTAATCTTTTTTTTTTCTAGTTAACATTTCCAAATTCCAGACACCTAGAACAATATCTGGTTTGTATTAAGGGTCTGCAGAATGGTTAAATGAATGAATAAACAATCAAATACACAAGCTTTATCCAATCCCCAGCTTTCTTGTCCAGATCCCACGTAAACCCTAATACCACCATCACTACCACCACCATCACCATTACCATCACTTTTAGCACGGACTAGATGCCAGGTACTGTGCCATGCACTTCACATTATGATCTCGACATAATGATTTCAATAGTCTTATCAGGTTTGTTACTTTCCTTGTACAGATGAGGAAACCTAGGCTTAACACATTACTAATCAGCGGTAAAGGTGGAATTTGAAGCTAGTTACACTGCCTTTAGAGCCTGCATATTTAACTACAGTGCTGTATTATCTCTTTATCTCCAGCTTGTGGAGTTCAGCCATGAATAAACAATTGTCTGAGACTATATTACTCTTGCTATACTTAAAATTATCACTCATAGCTTGGACTTCCTCTTATTATTTTCTGTTGTCTGTAAGAGAGTAGCTTCCCCTACCTTTTGACTCTGTCTTGTTACCAAAGATTGCTTGAATCTTCCCTGGGTCTAAAGCCTCTTTTGAGCACAACAGTGGACATTCTGGAAAAAATCTGAGGCATGAATCTCTAGAGCCTCTTTATTCTTCAAAGCTTCTAGACCCCTTGGATGCATCCTTTTTACTTTTGATGGTCCTCGAATCCCAGCATAGTCTACATTCATGATTGCTCAGGGTATTTCAAGTTCAAGGGGGAATTTGGTTACTTATACCATGTTTTCTATTTTGTAGAACAATTTAAAGAAATAAAGCATCTGAGAGATAGAAAGTGCATACAATTGTCTTTCTAGCCAGTTCATTATCTTGAAACTGGAATAAAGCGCTGGTAGAATAAGCTCTTCGAGAGTGTCTTACTTATCAGAGCCAGACACATTTGCAAATGCTCACACTTGACACACCTGTACCTTGGTTTAGTAATCTGAAATTAAATTTGTTCATCACTTTGGTTCTGAATCTTTCTCTAGGAGGCAGGAAAAAAAAATCATCGGTCTCCATGGCATCACATCTTATTTTTTTTTTTTTAGCTTTTTATAGATTAAAACCCAATTTCCATCCTTCATGATGATTCAGGCTGTGTCTATACTACGCCAACACAACTGGTTAAAAAGGGAAAAGTTCAGTGTAATAATGGTGAAGTTGACAAAATTCTAAATAAAATAAAATTTTATCTATTTAAGAGTCTTTTAGAATTGAGACTTTCTAGATTCTTAGTATTTTAACTGTTAGTATTAGGCACTTAAAAAAGTCTAACCATTCTGTTTAGAAATCCTTCTAAATGTTTAATGGATTTATATTCCCAAACAGCATACACTAGATATCTTGAAATATGCTCCAGTATGAAACACCTAGAAATACTAGGGTAAATATCCCAAAGGTCAAAAACTGAAGACAAAGCTGGAACCATAACTAAGCTGCCACTTACTGTCTAACTGTCCTGAGAACTTGAATTTAATGAATAAAGTAGAAGAGAGAACAGGTCTTGGGACCATACAAGGTGGGAAGTAGGACTTGACATCTTCAAATAAAATCCAGGTTTTTTGAAAGATTACACCTTCAAAGGAGTACAATAGAAAATATCTGCCCATCACCCAAAAGATATGATGTGGAATCTTGTTTTTGTTTTTGTTTTGTTTTTTCCTTTTTTTCTGGCTCTGTATTAGAGGGGAAGGGTGGGGGGACATCTCTTTTGAGAGCTCATAACAACAGGATAGCCTTAATGAGGATTTGGCATGCAAATTTATACTACTTGAATGGTCCTGAAGATCACAAGTCAAAAAAAAAAAAAATCAGCATGTGCACATACATACACACATAATAGGCCCAGTTTAATGTCCCTGACAGAAGTCAAAACAATTTTCAGAGGGACTTTTAAATGATTTTTTATTATATTATGTTAGTCACCATACAGTACATCCCCGGTTTCCGATGTAAAGCTCGATGACTCATTAGTTGTGTATAACACCCAGTGCACCATGCAATACGTGCCCTCCTTACTACCCATCACCGGTCTATCCCATTCCCACACCCCCCTTCCCTCAGAGGGACTTTTAAACCAAGTCCCATAAAATTCCTCCACATAAATCCCCCCAGACATAAGTAAATAAAAGAAAATAATAAAATACTCTTAAGACTT
Organism: Ursus maritimus; assembly: GCF_017311325.1. NCBI lineage: Eukaryota > Metazoa > Chordata > Mammalia > Carnivora > Ursidae > Ursus > Ursus maritimus. Next base: position 10,254,511 of record NW_024424897.1, on the reverse strand, counting down.
CCTCTTTAAAGACTGACATGTGGACCAAGAGCATCAAAATCTCTTGGGAGCTTGTTAAAAACAAAGAATCTCAGGCCTTTCCCTAGATCAACTGAGTCAAAACATGTGATTTTATAATATGTGCATATGATTCAAATATATATTAAAGTTTGAGAAGTACTGCTCCAGGAAACAAGCCCCCATAAGCAAGAGCCTAACAAATAATGTGTTAGACTTTCAAAAATATTCAATAGAGGGGTGCCTGGGTGGCACAGCGGTTGGGCGTCTGCCTTCGGCTCAGGGCGTGATCCCGGCGTTATGGGATCGAGCCCCACATCGGGCTCCTCCACTATGAGCCTGCTTCTTCCTCTCCCACTCCCCCTGCTTGTGTTCCCTCTCTCGCTGGCTGTCTCTATCTCTGTTGAATAAATAAATAAAATCGTTAAAAAAAAAAAAAGTATAGTCTAAGATAAATGTCTCCATTTTATTATCACCTACACACTCCTTAAATGCATGCCATCTGGCTTACTCCTTTACCACCTTAAACATCTCTTTGTTAAAAGTCACCGTCGACAGAAGGGGGAATGAAGCATGAGAGACTATGGACTCTGAGAAATAAACTGAGGGCTTCAGAGGGGAGGGGGGTGGGGGAATGGGATAGACTGGTGATGGGTAGTAAGGAGGGCACGTATTGCATGGTGCACTGGGTGTTATATGCAACTAATGAATCATGGAACTTTACATCAAAAACCAGGGATGTACTGTATGGTGACTAATGTAATATAATGAAAAATATTATTATAATAAAAAAATAAATAAAATTTAAATTAAATTTAAAAAAAAAGTCACCGTCGACATCCTGGTTAGAAAATCCAATGGCTCATTTTTTGCTGGGCTATATCAATTTCTATAAAGTCTTGCTACTCAAAGTGTGGTCTGTGGACCTGCGGGCATCCATATCACCTGGGAGCTTAACAGAAATGCAGAATCTCTGGTCTCACTGCAGACCTACTGAGTTAGACTCCATGGTTTCAACCTACTCTGGTGATCATATACACATTAATATTTGAGAACCACTGCTGTAAAATATTTGACATTATGGACCATCCATGTGTCCTTGAAATTCTCTCTTCTGATGTCTTCTACTTTCCTTATTGCCTTCCTTATTATAATAATTTTTTCCCATTATTTCTAGCTATTTTCCTCCTTCCATTGCATAGATGCAGGTATTCTCGAATTCTTTATCTTGGCCCTTAACCCCCACCTCCACCCTCATTTTCTCTCATTTCTTCTCATTTTCCCTTTCTCTTGATAATCTATTCCAGTTGATGTCTTCCATTATCTTCCTAGATAAGTCATTTGTTAATCTCAGAATCACATAGGCTGCTTGTTAAAAATAAAATTTCAGGGGATCCTCACTGGAGCTTCTAAAACCAGCAGGTCTAGTTCAGGACCAAGAATATGCAGTTTCAAAAGCACCCCCTTCCCTGCCCCAAGTAATTCAGATGCAGCCAGCTCATACATTCTTTTTGCAATGGACTACAAAATGGTTATGTAGATCCCCAATCTTGACTATGTTATTAGTCATTGTAGGGCAAGGAGAAGTAAACCCCCAAATATCATTGGCTTAAAGCATTAAAAGTTTGTTTGCTTCTTGCTTATGTCATAGTCCATACTGAAGGTGTCTCTCTCCCTGAATGTGACTCAGGGATATGGGCTCTTTCTCATCTCATTACTTCAATTTCAGTCATTCCAAAGGCAGGGAAAGAGAAAGAAGCGGAGCGGTGCTCAAGTTTTAAGGACATACCTGGAAACGGTGTGCCTCACTCCTGCCCCCATTCTGTTGTCAAACAAACCCAGTGCAGGGAAGACTGGGAAGTACCATCTTCCCATGTACCGAGGAGGGGTAAGTGGAACTGGTGAGCATTTAGCCAGTCTCTGCCACAACCCATAATCTCTGGTTTCACATTTCCAACCACCCACGGGGTAATTTTTGAGACCAACTGTCCACAGGGGATCTTCTCTTGAGTATTCAACTAACATAACCACGTCACTGTATTTTAAACAGAAGTAATCCCTGAATCTCCATGCTCCTTTCTCAGATTGAGCTTCTTAAATTTATTCCTTTTGTCAGTGGTATCACCATTCTAGGCAGAGAGGCTTAAAGCCTGGACACCTTCCTTTATCTCCACTCTTCCACATAACTACACACAACTATTTGCCAAATCCTATTGATGTAGTTTTGAATGTAGGTGAGGTCCGGAACTAATGGCCAAGAAAGAATTCTTGAGATGTCTTTGGTGCAAAAGGTGGTGTTATTAAAGCAGGGGGACAGGACCCGTGGGCAGAAAGAGCTGCAGGAAGGTTGCAAGGGGTGACTGATTATATACTTGGGAATTGGAGGTAAGGAAAAAGGTTTTCGAAAGAACTTTTGTATGCTAATGAGGACCTACAAGATACTGGAGACCTTGCCAGTGTCAAGTTAAGGTTGTTTTTCCCTCTAGCAAGGCATTAACATTAAGACAGTTGGGAGTTTCCTTCTGGAAGTTAAATTATTGATAAGAATGCTCTTCTCTTGTAAATCACTAAGACTTTTGTAAACTGAGGGAGACTCAGGTCATGCTGTTGTGCTGGACTGTGATCTTTATTAGTTAACAATTTCTTTTTCCCTTTTCCTAGTTTTAAGGCAGGCCGGAGTGCTTAAGGAATGTCACACATAGCCCAGCTTGGGCGGCGGCGGGGTAGTGGTGGTGGGTGGGTTGCAGGGTGTCAACTTGTGTTTGCCCTTAGCTTGCCTTCTGCTCCCTCATCATTATTGCTCCTGTTTCAAAAAGATTTCTTCCAACCTCCCACCTGATCACATCCTCAGTGGCAATGCTCAATTCCGGTCCATGTTATCTGTTTCTTAAAATAGTCCCCTTTCCCACAATGCATTAAACTTCAGCCATCCATTCTCTTTTACATTCTTTTACTCATTTGGCTCTATGCTTCTCATTGGCTAGGTGGCCCTCTACTGATCTCCTTTGCATGGTAGAAATGTTACCTAACAATTACCGAGCACTAATCACATGTCAAGCGCTGGGTAAGTATTTTACAAGGAGTGACTGTTGTTATCACCTTTTTCTTTGTGAATAGATAAGGAAGGTTCAAGGGTAAAGTAATTTTCACTGGCTGACAAATGAAGACTAAGGATTTAAACCGTGTAATTTGTAGGACCTCCTAAATTCTAAAGTCCTTGTTTCAACATAAACAAACTACTCCATAATATCTACTTCTTTACAATCTGCTGCATCCTCTTTCCTGAACCTAATTGAAACCTGGATCCCTCCTGTCGACCCCACTTTTTAGGGAGTCCCATCTAACACTTGGTTCTTATTTATTCACACAGCATGGGACACACACGGTCCAAAGTTAGGGTAAGTGTTCTCTTATCCTGAGACTTACGGTCTGTTCTTATGTATTCTTGAAAACAAAACAAAAACCTTCTTTTCCTTTATGGACCAAATTATTCATCTATACTTTTCTCAAATTTTCTTTATGAACATTTATCAGATTATTTCCAAATAAAATCATTTACTTTATTTTCATGGATGACTTTTAGTAGATCCTGTGGTTCCAACATTGAGTAGGTGAGGTCTATATCAATGTTAATGTCATATTCAACATAATGGCTTTTATATTTCCTTAAATTTTTAACTTCATTTACTTCACCTTTACTCTTACAACAATTTCCTCACTCCCATGACTGATTACTAGATTAGCCATATTCTTGCCTTAAATTCTAATATTTTGACTTATAGCTCTCCAACTTTGAATTCTCTCATTCTTACCATATATGATCTTTAAATTCGAAGTGACTGCTGGTTCCATGACCTCCTGTATATTTTTCCAATTTATCAACTTGAAAAAAAATCCTTGTTTTTATTGTTTTTCTATTTGAGTGGTATTGGGCGGCTGGAGAAAATCTACCATCCAGCTGATTGCCACAATTTCATTTTCTCACTGTTACTACCCTTCGTAATTCCTTCTACTTATACATCAGTACTCTGCACACTACTTCCATACAGTTTGCCTTCCATTCAAAGTTTATATCAAAGTTTTTTGTTCTACTCCATTTCTAGTCACATCTAGAATAATTTCCTTCTCTAACTCTTGTGTCTACAAATCTTCACCTTGTCTTTCTACCTAGTCACCAGCATGTCAATCCACACATCCATTCTTTCTAAGAAACAAATAAAAATTCCTCCATCTGTATTGAACCCTCGTTTCTGTCTCTAGTCTCTCCTTCCATTACTTACCTGTTTCCTGCTACTAGTAAGCCACATTATCTTTGGCCCTCATCTCTGACATAAAGCTTTTATTCCATGGAGAACAAAGTTAGGGTAGTCAACCTCATATGTAAAGTCATACCTCATATGTAAAGAAGTGAGCTAATTCTATAGACACGCAATCATTCTTCATTCACTAAAAAAGGGCCAGATATAAACACATGTCAAGTATTTTATTTAACATTAACTTATTAACTAACTTATTGATTATTAACTAATGGGTAACACAAATGGGATGTTGTGACTGATTTAAATTACAGACGTGTGCATGTACATTTTTGCAGACATAGGTATATGAAATTTCATAGAAGAAAGTTAAGATGAGATTGTTGAATCAGAGACAACACTGGTTAATGCCATCCAGTGCGATCTACCTTTGGGGATGACCATTTCATTGGTCAGAAATCATTTGCATCTTGGGGCGCCTGGGTGGCACAGCAGTTAAGCGTCTGCCTTCGGCTCAGGGTGTGATCCCGGCGTTATGGGATCGAGCCCCACATCAGGCTCTTCTGCTATGAGCCTGCTTCTTCCTCTCCCACTCCCCCTGCTTGTGTTCCCTCTCTCGCTGGCTGTCTCTATCTCTGTCGAATAAATAAATAAAATCTTTAAAAAAAAAAAAAGAAATCATTTGCATCTTTACTGGATAAAAATCTATACCTTCCTCTCTGTTTGTACAGAATAAGCAGACAATAGGAAGTGAAGCCTAGAACTTTTCTGAAAGAATTCCCAGTAATCTCTTTTGCTTCTTTTTAAGTTTTGGATTATTTTTTGATTATTTGGATTATTTTTCTAGCATTCCCCCTTGCCCACCCAGCTCCTGTGATCATAAATAATCTTCAAACCTTGTTCTTCTAACCAAGAAAGGCTAGGCTTGCTACATTTCGCCTGCAGCAAGAGTATAAACTAACCATATAACTCTCTTTGAATTTACAATGAAAATCTAGAAACTTATAGTATTGAGTAAACACAATTGCCAGGGAATTTACTTCTGTTTGGAAACTTTCGCAAGGAATCTCCATTAAGCTTTTAAAAAGCCTCTCTCATTTACTTCTCTATCCTGAGGCTAGGAAATCTAGCCCAAGGCGTTTGCTCCACCAAATTTCACTCACAGTACTTATGAATTTGGGTGGAATTCACTTTTCTTACAGTCTGCAAATTCTTCTAAAGTTCCCGACCTTCCAGGAAGTGGCTCCTTTCCTACCTGTAAGCCAAACCCAGTTCTGTGTTCTTGGAAAAATTTTATAGGCATTGGTTCCACATATAAAGTCAATCCTTGTTCCTAAATACTGGGCTTGTCAGACCCGATTAAATGAGACTCATTCTCAAACATGGCACTCCTGTGTGATCCTGGTTTCACAATTCATTTGTCCAATTGTGACCTGGTACAAAGGAGGACAGATTTTTATGAAGCTCGGTAAAAGTATTTGTTCCTGAATTATGAGAGACAGTGAGATGTAACACCACTTAAAAATGTTTTATTTCAGTTTACAAATGCCTACTAAATTGATAGCCAGAGAATGATACGGAAGAAGAAGAAAAGACCTTCTCATTCATCCATGAATATTAAAAAGTAATGCTAAACTATATTACATTTAAACAAGTAAGGTTTTCTTATTAGTTCATTATATTCTATATAATATATTCATGTGCTGGATATTGGGAAAGAATGGTCTGCTTTCATGAAGTACGTCTGCTTCTGAACTAAAATGAACACTGGAAATCCTGACTCAGCCTACTGAAGCTTTCTGAAAATTGTCTAAGCAATGTTAGCTTAGAAACCTGTACCAAGAGCCTGTTCTTGTACATGTCATAAATTCAGATAATCTCTTTATAGGACTCATACTCTCCTCTTGAAGACACAAATTTCCGTAGTTTATAGTAGAGACTTCAGGCGAGAACCACAGGAAAACAAAAACCAATTTGATAATGAGATGAAAGGCTGTGGTTAATTTATTATGGTAACCAAAAATATAATGGTGGAGGTAAACTTCTATTGGAGTATGTTACAAAACATTTTACAGAGAGTAGTCAATATTTTCCTTGAGAATAAGAATACATTATGAACAGAATATGGGAATTTAAGAAACAAAACAAACAAAGCATAGGGGAAAAAAAAGAGAGAGAGAGAGGAACACTAAAAACAAACTCGTAATTATAGAGAAAAAACTGATGGTTACCAAAGGGGTGGTGGGTGAGGGATGGGTTATGATGGGGATTAAGGAGTGCACTTGTGATGAGCTCAGGTAATGTATGGAAGTGTTGACTCACTAAATTGTACACCTGAAACTAATATTACACTGTATGTTAGCTAACTGGAATTTAAATAAAAACTTTCTTAAAAGAATATTTTTCATAAGCAGAGAAAGCATTGAAAACTATCTAGGGCTTTACCATAATACATACCATATATCTATATCTATATCTATCTATCTATTATTCTTATATATAAGAATAATCACATTTTAGCTACATTGGCTTAATCTAGAAAAGGCTGAACATCCCTTCTGATCCTACAGTTCCTCCTATGCAGCTTTTACAAAAGTGTTAAGTAAGAAGTATGGAGCATATGAGACAATCATTATTATTTCTAGCCTCTATCTTTTCATAAGATGAAGGGAAAAATCACTGTGATTTTCCAGGGCTCTCTAAGAAATTCTAAAGAGGTTTTAGGTGTAAAAGGTGTCCTGATTTTGTCCCCTAGTTTTAGGATCTGATCTTGAGAAGACAAAATGAAATGTGTTAATGCAGGAGACTCTGTCACTTGACTGTGATAGGCTCTTCGGGGGCCTGAGATTAAATAATTGGTGATTTATTTAATCAAAAGAAAATGACATTAAACTATTTTAAAATTAAAATAGTAAGGAAACAGTTGTAAAGAACTTTATCACAGGTAAGAATGTACTGTATGGTGACTAACATAATATAATAAAAAAACATTAAAAAATAATAAAAATAAAAAAAATAATTAAAGGCATGATAAAATGAACACAAATCAGAGGCAATTATGATAAGATATGGAATCTTTGTTATCTGGGCAGATTATACAGACAATAAAAAATTATCAAAAAAAATTAACTCAAAATGAATTAAAGACTTAAATGTAAGACCTGACACCATAAAACTCCTAGAAGGAAACACAGGTACAAAGTTCCTTGACATGAGTCTTGGTAAAGATTTTTTGGATATGACAACTAAAGCAGATGCAACAAGTACAAAAATACACAAGTGGGACTACATCAAGCTAAAAATCTTCCGTAGAACAAAAGAAACTAATATCAAAGTGAAATGATGAAATGAGAAAACATATTTGCAAGCCATAAATCTGATAAGAGGATAATATCCAAAATATATAAGAACACCTACAACTCAGTAGCAAACAAGCAAGTAAACATACAAAACCTCCTGAATAACCCAGTTTAAAAAAAAAAAAATGGGCAAAGGACCTGAATAGGCATTTCTCCAAAGAGGACATGTGAAAAGCCAACAGGTGCATAAAAGATACTCAACATTACCACTCATTATGGAAATGCAAACTAAAACTACAGTGAGATACGACCTCATGCCTCATAGAATGGCTATCATCAAAAAGATAAGAGATAACAAATGCTGGCATGGGAATGGAGGAAAGGGAACCCTTGTGCACTGTTGGTGAAACTGCAAATTGGTACACCCACTGTGAAAAACAGTTTGGAGGGTCCTCAAAAAATTAAAAATAGGACTGCCATATGATCCAGCAACTCCATTTTTGAGAATATATCCAAAAGAAATGAAAACACTATCTCAAAAAAAAAAAAGTTGATACCTATTTGAACCACCATGTTCACAGCAGCATTATTTATAATAGCCAAGACATGGAAACAACTTAAGTGTCCATTGATGGATGAATGGATAAAGAAGTTGTAAGATATATATATCGCATACACTGGAATACTATTCAGCCATAAAAAACAAGGATATCCTACCATTTGTGACAACATGGATGGACCTTGAAGGCATTATGCTAAGTGAAATAAGTCGGAGAAAGACAAATAGTGTATGATCCCGTACATGGAACCTAAAAAAACAAACAATAAACAAACAAAAAGCATCACAGAAAAAAGACTTATGGTTACCAAAGGCAGAGGGTAGAAGGAGGGCAATTGGAGGAAGGTAGTCAAAAGGTGCGATTTTGTAGTTATAAGATAAGTAAGTACTAGGGATGTAATGTACAACATGTTGACTATAGCTAACACTGCTGTGTGACATGTAGGAAACACGTTAAGAGAGTAAATCCTGGGGCGCCTGGGTGGTTTAGTTGGTTAGGAATCCAAGTCTTGGTTTCAGCTCCGGTCATGATCTCAAGGTTGTGAGATTGAGCCCCATGTCGGGTTTTGTGCTCAGCACGGAGTCTGCCTAAGAGTCTCTCTCTCTCTCTCCCTCTGCCCCTTCCCTCCTCTTTCTCTCTAAAATAGATAAATAAGTAAATAAGTAAGTAAATAAGTAAATAAATTAATAAAATCTTTAAAAAGAGAGAGTAAACCCTGAGCTCTTATCACAAAGAGATATTTTTTTCCTTTTTTTCTTTTCTTCTTCCTTCCTTTTTTCCTGTATCTACATGAGAAGATGGATGTTAGCTGACCCTATTGTGGCAGTCATTTCACAATATATGTAAATCAAACCATCATGCTGTAGGCCTTCAACTTATGCAGCGATGCGGATCAGTTATTGCTCAGTAAAACTAGAGAAGTAAACCCAAATTATGGCACCCCCTTGTTAAGAGCTCTAAGAACAATTTATCATTTTAACTGAGTAAAATAGTTTGAATTATGCTTTAATATATTTATTTGGCAGTAAAGAGCTCACCAGCTTTTTTTCCTCTTTTAAATAAGCCCATTAAATAGAGCCAATTTTGGCAAAATTTTAACACCTTTTTAAAAAAGATTTCTTTATTTACTTATTTTAGAGAGAGAGAGAGAGTACAAGCTGGGGGAGAGGGAGAGGGAGAACCTCAAAGCTAATTCCCTGCTGAGTGCAGAGCCCAATATAGGGCTCGATCTCACAACCCTGAGATCATGACCTGAGTGGAAATCAAGAGTTGGACGCCTAACCGACTGAGCCACCCAGGCACCCCTTAACACATTTTTATTCTTCCTTTTCAAATTCAATATTTGCAGGTATTAACAATCAAAGCCAATAAAAATTCCCTTTCTGCAAACTTTTTCCAACTTTCCATATCCATTCATGCTTTGTTCCTCACTATCATTTTTCATGTTCTGGAACAATCAGGCACTTAAAGAGAAAACTATTCTTTTTACCTTGACAAACACACTCATTCAATGACCTCGCTTATGTATTCATACTTCTCTGCTACCATCGCTCCACTGTCATGTAATTTCATGTTCTGAAATATATTAATTGTAACTTTAAACCAAAGCAACTAATTTCTACTTCACAGAGAAAACAGAGAGGTAGATAATTACTAGTCTATGGTGGTGTTTGATGGGATGTGATAATGAGATATTTCCTGCAAGAGGAACATGACAAATGATGTGACTAGGGTAGGGACAGTTTGATGTCTTCAGGGAATGGCAAGAAATATGTTGTATATACTGTATCAAATAGGCATGAGGGAGATTTGAGAGCAGGCATAGAATTCAGGGGGGAAGGGTCACTGACGCCAGGAACCTCTTTCACAAACCTGCTAGAAATCTATAGACACAGATTTATATTCTACTTCTAAATACAGATTTGTTATTGCAGATTAAAACCAGGGTCTGTCTATCTGCATCCAATAGGCAGGGGGGTTCCACTAAAACCATATTTTTTTTTATTAAGAAAAGAACTGAAATTATTTGTTGTATCTTGGGAAGATTAAACGTGGCTAAAGTCTACTGATTGGATTGTAGTAAACAAAATGAAGAACCAGAGATGTTAGTTATATGAAAAGAGCATCAGATGGGGAATGCAGAGACACAAATTTAAACCTCAGACACATAATTTACTAGTGGTGTGATCTAGGGCAAACATTTGATCTGAAGTTTTTCAAACTGTGGAATGCAACGTATCAACTTGGTTGGTTGTGATCAGCATTTTAAAAATGGAATCGAATACTATAGTATGCAATAGGTATAGAATAGGAGAGTGCTTTTAAGGATAAATACTGTCTCATGAAATTTTATTTCATATATATGATACAGTATATAGCTATATATGTGACTACCATGTTACATAGCAAAATTCATTTCTTACCCTGGGTTTTCTTTTAAAAAGCTTCCTCTTGGGGTGCTTGGGTGGCTCAGTCAGTTGAGTGTCCAACTCTTGGTTTCAGTTCGGGTCATAATCTCATGGATTGGGAGATCCAGCCCCACATTGGGCTCTGCACTCAGCAGGGAGTCAGCTTGAGATTCTCTCTCTCTCTGCCCTTTCTCCTGTTCTCTCTCTGTTTCTCAAATAAGGAAATAAATCTTTAAAAAATAAAAAAAATTAAAGTTTCCTTTTACCGTCTGTATTTTCCTTAGCCAAATAGAGAAGGTAAGATGTCTGCTTGCATTATTCCCACCATGCAGTATTAAAAAGAAAAAGGATAACTAGAAAGGATGTGGATAACAGCATTATATAAAGAGCACAATACAAATGAACAAGGGGTGATTACTATTATTATTATTTATACCACTACTACTATTTCAACTAGGATGTAATGAACTCTTAAATTTCCATGCTCATCCTTCAGAGGGAAGAAAAAGGAATGAATGAACATGAGACCTTCATTGCTGGTTGTTTTGTTTTCTTATCTCTTCCCTAAATCCCAACCAAGATTCTATTTTGGTAGCATGTAGAGTATTTAAAATAAAGATGACTCTGCTGTTAGGGACATGGGTGACACACACATAAATCAAGGGTAATTATTTACATGCTTTCACAAGTCCTTATCCTAAATTGTAATTGTATAATCACACCTCTTCTTTGCCCCTTCAACTGTGAACCTCTCAGTTTATCTCTGCATTCCAAGCAGCTAACACAATGTTTTACACAGAGTAGGTATGCAATTCATTTTTGTTCATACAGTATTCAGAGTGAGTTTTTAAATTTTTGATCATTTCCATCCTTGCCTGAAATATCCAAATGTTCCCCAATGGGAATTGGAATAAAACCTTGAATTACAAGGTCCAACCATCAGGACCCAGCTCCTGCCTACCCTCTGACCCTGTGTTCTATGAATTTTCACATCGCCCACCATGACCAGTCATACTGGCCTTCTAGCTCTCTCTCGCACTTGGTGCACCTGTTCCCTTCTTGAGCCATTGCACTGCTTGTCCCTTTTGCTCAACAACTCCCACATTACATTCACTCTTCTGCTCCTGCACCTAGAATATTTAGCAGATGTGATCATTTCAACAGCTTTACTCACTATTCACTCATTAGCAAAAAAATAAATTATCTGTGGAAATTGCCTGTGGCTGAGTCATTTATAAACTGTCACATGCTTTACAGCCTCTATCAGCAAAATCACCTTAAATAAACCAAAGGAAATGTTCATAAGAAGATATTTTACAACCTTTACATGTGTTTTTGTTGTTTTTTGTTTTGTTTTGTTTTGTCTTTGGTCTTCTTACATTCTCTTGACTTGGTCTTATTCCTGTAATCCTATTCCTTAAGTGAACTTTTATCAGTAATATTCTACCCTCATACTTGTTTTTGGATAACTTTGCAAAATAATTCCATCTTCATCTCAGATAGCTTCCCAGAATAATCGAATGGTAAGTTGCTTAATAATCCTAGAGCTTGTTAATAGTTGGTAGTCACAGACATTGATGGACCCAATAGTTTCAGCACAGTTCACTAACAGAAATCCATGCATGAACCCACTAGAAATCCATGAGTCAAACACTACAAGAGTTTGTTTAAGTTCAACACCCTGAATTTACAAATGAATGAAATGAATCCCAGAGAAATGAAGAACACGCCCAAAGACAGACGACTAAACAGGGTGTCTGATTTCTAAATCTTCAGAAGCCCCATCACTCGGTGCTACTTTGTAACCAGGTTGCCGTTGGTCTAAATCAAATCTGGGATTCTTTTGTGCCAAATGAGAATTCTGCTACTAATGCATCTATGATAAATAGATTTTTTAATCAATGTATTGGTGTGTTGACATACACCAGGGTATGTATCAGGATATCAATATATCAGAATTTATTCATTTGTTTCTGATAAGAGCAGAATTTCATAATTTAATTATCTATAAAATCCTCATTGTCACTGAAACGTCTTAAGATCTGTAAGGTAAGAATTTCCCCATGTTCTTTCAAGACTACCCACTTATTTTACCTGAGCAATTTATGATATTGTAACAGAAAATGGTTTGAATTTATACAGACATTTTCCTTTAAAAAGCCTATTAAAGTTAGCCATAGTTCGGATCTTCTGGGAATCAAGTGTCCCAAGACAAGGTTTTGAGTAAAAGTGTTTTATTTGGGAGGTGTTCCTAGCAAACACTAGTGGGGGTGGGGAGACAGTGAGAAAGAGAAAGAAAGAAAACCAATCAAGGATATGTTATTAAGCTTGGTATCACTATAGTCACGTGGTTCAGTCCTGCTGGAGAACTCCAGGAGACTGGTTTAGAATACCTCAGAACTGCCCCCCCAAGGAAAGGGGGAGTTGTGGGTATTTATCCAATAACTTTTGTCATTGTTTGACATCTCCTTCTGGAGACATTCTGCTGGCACTCCCAGCTTGCCTGATGTGCAAGCTGAATATAACCTTTGAGCAGAAAATCTCAGGTATTTCCAGTGACAGGTGAATGCTGAAGTTATACAGGGATAGCATTGACAATGTCCACTATTTTTATATCTCATAGCCATGTGATATATGCCATGATCGCTAATATTTATGTGACTAGTATAAATGAAGCTGTGCCATTGTACAGACTTAATACCATATTCACTCAGTCACCTCCAAACACAAAATAATTTGAAATCCACTTAAATCTCTACTAAGCTTCTTTTTCCAGGTAAGACGAAGTACATAACACTCTCTTTCTTACAGTTACTGTAGACACAAACCTTGAACAGATTGTATGGAGTAGCTCTCTGAAAACTATGAAAAGTCGGTAGAAGGTAAATTGGGGGAGGGGGGACAAGAGTTCAATATACCATTGAACCTATAGTGAATTTATGAACATTTTTCTTAACAATCCTCCAACATGAATGAAATCGGGCATGAAAACCAGAGTGGGCATTGGCACAGACAGAGAAGCTAGAGCAGAAGCCCTCCAGGTCCCCCTTCAGGAAGGAGAATTAGCTGTGAGAGAGTACAGAAATCACTCTCTGTTTTTATTTCTGCTTTTCTTCATTCTTTTACATTTCAGCCCTGAAGCAATCCAATATCTTCATAACAGTGAAGGCCAGCAAGAACCGAAATTCTAGGAGAAGGGAATTTTTCTCTTTGCTTAGTAGACTGTGATCCCAAGAGGGTGGAGGCAATAAACAAAAACAAAGTAGAGAGGATGAGAGTAGAGATCACAGATAGGTTAAAGTTCAGGAGAGTGACCCCATAAAACTGTTTGTGAACTCTTTGGGATAACCATGACTTGTTTTCATAGAACTTATCCTAGTCATAGGGCACTCTGAGAACTGAGCCAACAGCAGGCCACAACACACATGGGATATATCCAAACAGCATTTTGAAGACTTTGAAAACCAAATTCACTTTGGAACCACAGCCTATATATAGAAGATGGGTTAGAATTTTCAGCTTGAATCTAACAAGGTTAATTTCCTACTAAAACAAAAATATCAACATTTTCCATAGAATTGGAAAAAGACTCAGGGTCTTATTACATACTATTCAAAATTAACAGCATATAATTCAAAATAACTCACCATATTCCAATATTCCAATTAGGAAAGTCTCAACTCACATCGGAAAAGATCACTGACAGGTGCAGATATAATTAAGATTATACAGATACTGGAATTATTTGATAAATTTTTTAAATCAGTTGTACAAATGCCCTAATAAGCAATCACAAGCACTCTGAAACAAATAGAAATATAAAGTCTTAGTGAAGGAATATAAGATATAAAGAAGAACCAGGTGGAAATTTTAGAACGGGAAAAATCACAGTAACTAAAATTAAAAAACAACAAGAACAACACAACACAACTCGGTGGAGGGACTCAATGGCAGTTTGGAAATGACAGAGGGAAGAGTCAATGAATTCGAAAACAAAGCAATAAGAAATATCCAGTCTTAACATCAGAGAGAAAAAGGATTGAGAAAATGTAGGACAATAACAAAGAGTCTAGTATTTGTGTCATCAGCTTATCAGAAAGAGATGAAAAAGAAGGAAATGCCAGAAAAAATATAGTTAAAGAAATAATAGTTGAAAACTTCCCAATTTAGCAAAAATAAGCCCACAGTTTCACGAAGCTGAGTTGACCCCCCAAAAGGATAAACTTAAACAAAGAAACTCATGCCCACATCCATCATAAATAAGCTACAGAAGACTAAAGGCAACAACAAAATCTTGAAAGAATTTAGAGCAAAACGGTGCATTATCTATGAGGAACACTGATTCAGTTCCTGCAGATTTCTCATCAGATACCATAAAGACCAAAAAGAAATAGCGCAACATTTTTAAACGATGAAAGAAAATAATTTTCAACCCTGAATCTTTATTCGGCAAAAATATCCTTTAATAATGAAGGTGAAATAAAGGCATTCTCAGATGAAGGAAAACTGAGACACACTGTCTGTTCTAAAATACTTGCTAAATTAAGTTCTTTAGACTAAAGGGAAATGATACCAGACGGAAATCTGGAACATCAGGAACAAAGGAAGAGCAACAGGCATGGTAAACAAATATCTGGGTAAAAAGAATATTCTACACTTACTTGAGTTCTTTAAAACAGGTTTAATACTGGAAAACAAAATTATAACAGTGTCTGATGGGGCTTTTGAAGTATGTGGAGGTAACATATGACAACCATACCATACTACAAAACCTTTAGGATAATAAGGTTTCCACATTCAACTTGAAGTGGTAGAAATTCGATTCTAAGCACACAGGCAAAAGTTAAGTATGTATACTGTAATCCCTCAGATAATCACTAAAAGAACCCTACAAAAAGGTATAATCAGAATCTCAGTAGTTGTATTAAAATGGAAAATGGAGAGGATTCAAAAACCTAATAGAAAGTAAGAAAGGGCAAACAAGGAGGGGAGGAAACACAGGGAAGAAACAGAAAACAATTCAAAATGGTAGATTTAACTCTAAGCATATCACCAATTGCATTAAATGTAAATGTCTAAATACATCATTTGAAAGACAGAACCTGCTAGAATGGGTTTACAAATATGACACAGTTCTATGCTGTCTATAAGAAACTTTCTTCAAATGTCAGGAAAATGTTATTTTCAGCAATGCCCAAGAGAAAGTGATCACACTCACATCAAACCTGAATTACACAAGGGCCCATAATGAATTCTCCTTATCTCATCCTTCCATACCTATTGCTCACGGCTCCACAGTAAACTTCCTCAAATGTTATTTTTGTTATACAGTTTTCTGTTGCCTATGATAGGGCCAGGCACATAATAAGTTCTCAATATATTCCCATTAAATGGGAAAATTCATCTTAAACTTCATTGACTACAAAGTGTAAGCACAGCATTTGCTAATTTTCTTAAATGAAAGTGGCTTAATTCGAGTAGAGCTCTAGGTCATATAAGTTCCAACCACCTCACTCTTTTCCAAATGGTCTATCCTGTTGAAAATTTAAAAATGAAATTCATCATAACTAATAAATATAACAAAATACGAATGATGTATATCACACTATACTACTTAATAAAACAGAGTGATGCATTTTCAATGATTTTTTTTATCAAGCATGCTTAACAAAAGAAATATTTGAATTAAGATGCCTCATCAAGTAATGAATGAACCAAAAAGGACCAATCCTTTACACATATCTAGCTTCTTAATTGAGGTTTTCGTTATCATAACAATATTGATCTCATCTGACATGAGATCATTTTCTATCTGCCAGATATGTGCTACATGCTCTTCATTCATTTCCTCATTGAATGAACTAACTCTACAAGGTCAGTGTTGAGCGACAGAAAATGGATAAGCTTTAAATCAGAATACCTGAATTTGAGGCTCAAATACTTTATTCACAAATCTCTTAAGTTCTTTGAGTCTTTGGCTCGTTAGATGAAAAATGGCAATGATAATACCAACCCCATTATGTCCCAAGATTGTTCTAAAGATCAGACTGCACTGAGGTGTAGCACTTCACCATCTTTGTAATCTTGAAGAGATTTTACATGTATTATCTCTTTCCTGTTTGCTGCTTTTTCTACTCTATTAAGTAGCCATCTTCATTTAAGAGAAAGGGCTTTTAGGCAACATGATTGAAGCTTAACCATGTAGGTATTAAAACAATGGTTCTTCTAATCCGAATTGTTCTTATCTTCATCAATATAATCTCTTCAAAGAAAATTGTCCTCTAACCCTTCTGTGAATGCTCTCTTACACCCACGTCCTGATGCCATGATAAACAGCAGAGAGTCAAGGGCAACCACGTGAGTTAACATATCAAGTCACTCTCACAAATAAACCATTCTGTANAAATGAAGCCGCACGCTACATCTAAATGAGGTCTAACTTGAATTCCACCCAGAAAGAGTAATTTTGCCTGAAGAAGGGAACTTGACTCACTCCCAGTATTAGTTTGCTAGTGTTTCCACAGCGAATTACTACAGACTGAGCAGCTTAAAGAACAGAAATTCATTTTCCCACAGTTCTGGAGGCTGAAAGTCCGAGATCAAAGTGTTGGAAGGTTGGTTTCCTCCAAGGCCTGTCTCATTGGTTTGTAGATGGCCACCTTCCCTCTATGCCCTCACATGGTCCTCCCTTGGTCTGTGTTTTCTGGGTCCTAACCCGTTCTTCTTATAAGGACAGCAGCCATATTTGATTAGCGCTCACCCCAATGGTCTTATTTCTTTAAATACTCTGTAGCCATATACAGTCATATTCAGACATACGAGGGTAGGACTTCATCATATGGATTGGGGGTGGGGGGTACACAATTCAGCCCATAACAGCTGTCCTTAAGGGGCCTTCCCCATTTTCATGGATCAACAACTTAACATTCCTTCTTCCCCGACAACAACCTGAGGAGGTTCCTGACTCACTCAACATGTGCTATTGAACATGAGATGATACATTGGCTTATAAATACAGCTCGAGTTGTGCAGATGCAAAAGACATGTGCAGCTGAACAGTCATCTCAGGAAACCAAAGTGAACAGCACATGCTCCTTTCAGGATTTATCAGTTTGAAAGCAAGTGGAAATTATGTTTGATGAGAACTTGGAGCAAACTCATTCTGTGCTGAACTGGAGCCTATTCTTGGCAATGCCCAGAGAGAAGGAGAAGCTGGATATATTAATGGGATATTCTCCCAACAAACATTCATGTCAATTACACTCAATGGGATTGAAACCACAATCGAGGTCTCTCCACGGAGGGCAAACCATAGTGTGGCGACCAGGCACAGTGACCCTGGTCACCGTGCCTTCCACTTAAAAGCAGCAGTGCCTCTCAACACCTTTCTCTGCTAGTTATGGTCACCAAGAGGCGCATAGTCGCTTTTGCAGATTATCCTGTTGCGTCCTCTTTCCTGCCTTACTGATATTTTATAGGGGTAAAAACAAATCAAGCTTCAAGATCTTCCTCTCTCAGGGCCATCAAAAGCAACAATTTCTTTTTTTTTTTTTTTTAAGATTTTATTTATTTATTTGACAGAGAGAGAGCCAGTGAGAGAGGGAACACAAGCAGGGGGAGTGTGAGAGGAAGAAGCAGGCTCCCAGCAGAGGAGCCTGATGTGGGGCTCGATCCCAGAACGTCAGGATCATGCCCTGAGCCAAAGGCAGACGCCAACAACTGCGCCACCCAGGCGCCCCCAAAGCAACAATTTCTATCATTGTGTAGTTTCCAAACAGCAGCAGATCAGAGAACTTTATTCTGCACCCTGAGGAGCAAAACATGTTTCGGTGTGTCTCATTAATTTGCTTTTTCTTTTCTTTTCTCTCCTTTCTCTCTCTCTCCCTCGCTCTCTTTAAAATTTCAAAGAAAAAATGGAGGCAAAGAGAAGATCAGTCTTCAGGCTTTGGGCTAAGCAAAAACGATGCAGCATAGTAAATAAGTCAGACTGAATCTAATAAACCTCTTTTTGGCTACACAAGTTAGCAAACTGATGGTTGTGTCCCTGAATTTGCTGAGAAATTGCATAACACATCAGGTAGGCCAAAAAAGCACTAATAAATCAATCTTTACTAAACATAAAATGAGGCTTGGCAAAGTTGAAGAAGAAAAGGAAGAAGCCGAAACGTGTGCACGAAATTTCCACATTAAAAACTCATCGCTCTTGCCTGGGTCTTGATGCAATTTGAAAGGAAACAGACAATTCTATAATTTTAGTAAAAATATTTATGGTACGGTATACAAGTTCACCAAAACATTCTCTCCCAAGTTCTTTAAAAAATCAGCATTCCTTATCCCAGCAAAGGGGCTGCCTAAATAAATTTATTTTTAGTACATTTCAGAACATTCTGGATTCTGACTAAAAAAAAAACATAAGTGCTTCCACCCTTCCCACCCCCCACCTCCATCAAAGAACTCTTTGGCCAGATGCCCTGTGGCCCTGCCTACTTCTTTATACCACACTTTAGAGGGAGAACATATGCTTTGACATACCTTGCCCTTAGAATCAAGGTCAGTTGGTCAACATTTCAAAGACAAGGCCAAAAATCAGGTTGCAGCCCTAGCAGAAAAAATAAGGAATTTAAACCAAAAACATTGGTTTTAAATCTGGCCTTGAGAAATCTATGTAAGCTCTACATTTTAAGTATGTGGTTTTTGGAAAAAAATATATATCAATTTATATGAAGAATATATAAGATACATATATAAAGGAATTACTATTTGTATCATACTAGGTTATTGTAAGGTTGAATGGAAGGGGAAAAGACATGTAAAGTTTGAATAATTTATCTGTTCATTCATTTACGCTTTCAGGAAACCTTTATGGAGAGTCTATTTTGTGCCAGGGTTGCAATGATCAAGCTAAAGTCTCTGACCTTACGATAATTCAGAATATGGTGAGGGAGCCAGATGTGCCGTGCAGCTGGTGTGTGTCAATCAGTGTAAGTGCTGGGATAGACGGATGCACAGTGGTGAGATGAGAAAAGTAAGGAGGACAGCTTTGGGTCAGCCAGGCAAACTTTAACACTCTAAGAAAAGATTTTTTATTTTTAATCACTAAAAATTGAAAAAAATTTATCGAACAAAGGGGACATGAAAATTGATAGATCTCTTTGGGCCATCTTGTCTAAGTCTCACATTTGCATACCTCTCCTTGAGGACATTCCTGGTCAGTCTGCAGAAGCAAGAAGAATATAACTGCATGATTAGGACAGTGGTTGAGATGGACCCCACTTATTGCAACTCCTGGGATCTGTACCCTTGTGTCTCCCTTTCCCTTGAAATATGGGCAAAAACTGTGACTGCATTAACTAACAGAACATGGAAAGGGTGATGAAATGTCAATTCCCTAATCATATTCTAGGAGATGATAACCTGTCTTGTTGGAAGACTCTCCCCGCTTGTAGTTTTGAAAAAGCAGACTGCTATGTTGTAAGCTTCTCTACACAAAGGACCATATAACAAGGAAGTGATTGTAGCTTCTGGCTATTAGTCTACAGGAAACCGAGGCCCCAGTCTAATAGGCTCCAAGGCACTTAATAATGCCAGCAATCAATGTGTGTATAGAAGCAGATCCTTCCCCAGCTGAACCTTGAGATAAGACTGCAGCCCCGGCTAGCACTTTGATTGCAGCTCCTGAAATCTGACGCAGAAAACACAACTGAGCTCTGCAGGAACTCCTGATCCACAGAAACAGTGACATAATAAATGGGTGTTTTTAAGCTGCTAAGTTTATGATGATCTGCAATGCAACATAAAATAACTAATAGTGTATAAAATATAAAAAAGAGGGAGGGGCTCCTGAGTGGCCCAGCTGGTTAAGCATCTGACTCTTTGGCTCACATCATGATCTCTGGATTGTGAGATCAAGGCCCACATCAGGCTCTGTGCTCTGTGTGGAGTCTGCTTAAGTTTCTCTCTCCCTCTGCCCCTCCTCCCCATGTTCTCTCTCTCTCCGTCTCTGTCTCTGTCTCTCTTTCTCAAATAAATAAATAAATAAATAAATAAATAAATAAATAAATCTTTAAACAAAGAGGGAAACTAAATACATAGATTCTTCCCTGTATGGAAGTGATTCAGCTCACTAAAAATGATTTTAAGCACAACTTTTTGAGGCAGATGAATATACCGTAAGGAGAGATATGCATGTCCCTACCTTCGGTGCCTTCAACTTAGGAAGACTTCACTCAGATTTTTCGAAGCAAACACATTCTGACTTCAGAGTATACATATTACCCATTTTCTACCTGACTTTTAGTCATCTGAATATGGTACTATGTGCCCTTAACTCCTAATCTTCTCTGGAACAATACATTTCCAAAGGCAAAGCTCAGCTTTTCTCTAGAGATACCCGAGAAATACAAAAGAATCTTGCAGTTGAAGCAAGTCATGACTTTAAATTCCATGACTCCTACAGGTTCTGGACTCCCTTGTTTTTGAGAGATATCAGACTCCGATGGTCATATAAAGGTGAAACTCTAGACCAGTCACTGGTACACCTGCTCTGTAAAAGGTGAGATAGTAAATATTTCAGGCATGGTGGGCCATTTGGTCCCCACTGCTGCTGAATAAGTCTGATGATGCAGCAGAAAAGCAACCACAGACAATCCATAAACAAATGAACAGGACACTGTACTGACAATGCATCTATATACATTGATATTTGAATTTCACATAATTTTTGCATATTAGAAAGAAATATTCTCTTTTGATTTTTAAAAATTATTTTATTTTTCAAAAGGATTTATTTATTTATTTATTTATTTATTTATTTATTTATTTATTTATTTATTTTTAAGTTTATTTATTTATGTGACAGAGAGACAGCCAGCAAGAGAGGGAACACAGCAGGGGAGTGGGAGAGGAAGAAGCAGGCTCCCAGCGGAGGAGCCCGATGTGGGACTCGATCCCGGATTGCCAGGATCACGCCCTGAGCCAAAGGCAGACGCCCAACGACTGCGCTACCCAGGCGCCCCTATTTATTTATTTGAAAGAGAGCACGGAAATCCTCAAGCATACTCCCCGCTGAGTGCCGAGCCTGACATGGGGCTCAATTCCAGGACCCTGAGATCATGACCTGAGCCAAAATTCAAGGGTTGGCTGCCCAACTGACTGAGCCACCTAGGTGGCCCTAAAAATTATTTTAAAAAATAAAAATATTTTTTGCTCAGGAGACATACATAAAGAGCAGGTGGACCAGAGTTGGCCCGTGGGTCAGTAGTTTCTGGACCCTTGCTCAAAATTATGAATGCTCATGTTTGGTGTGTGACAATCCCCATGACTCTTGTGATTAATAATTTCAAAATTTAATGAATTTAATTCACATTTATTAAAAAATTCACATGTAAGAAATAACAGGTGCTGGGATATTGAAGGAGGTAAGAGGATACAAAGGGGAGGAACCAACAAGACCATGGTGCCCTGTAGAAGACACCTGTGGGGCCTTGTGCTCTAAAAGAGAATGGACTTACCACTGCATTTGGTCATTCTTGAAACTGAAGGGAAACAATAGATTTCATGCAAAATCTGTGTCGTTATGGTCAGGTTGACAGGGAAGGGATTGACTGATTTCCATTTTACTGTATTTGTCCCCCGAGATACGGAGCATTCTCCTAGTTCCCTTAAGGACTAAGGTGGGGTTTGGGAATGAAGTGGTAGACACATCTATAAGCAGGTTGCATGGACTAGGTGTACCCCTTGTGCCCCAGAATTTGGGTTCTCAGCCATGTTTTCTCCCAGTATGTTCCACTCTGCTGGCCAGTTAATCAGATGGCGCAGGAGACAAGTATGGCCTGGCATGACATGGAACAGCCTTGAAAGGGCAGTGCCACTCTAATAGTCAAAAGCTGCAGCCTTTTAGAAAAGCGCAACTTGTTCTACTATGCGTGAAAAGACCTGTTAACCTTGGAAAAATATCACCAGCCATTGAGCAAATATTGTCTTTAGAAGTATTGCTTTCATGTTTCTTCCTGAGTCTCATATCCTAGCCTTAGGCTTTGTCTCACATAAGCAAAAGGAAGGGGGGGGTGCTGTTAAAGAAGGGGACAGCCCTTAATGAAGGACCTTGAATAAAAGAACCATCTTGTTTCTAGTCTCCTTCCAGCTGCAAGAATGGAGCTGCTGCCCTTTTACCAAAAGAAGAACCCCCTGCCCCAAGCAATTTTCCTAATTGTAACCCACCTAAGGCTCAGTCAGTGCTTTCTGAGTGTTCATCAATAGGTATACTCCTTGCTCATTTGTAAAGAATCATCTATATTGCCCTCTACTCTGGGTACCCATCAATAGGAGGTGGATCTTGAGCTCCCTCCCCCAAAAGTGAAATATTTAAAATAGTTGTCAAACAAGGGTGCCCGGGTGGCTCAGTCTGTTAAATGGCTGACTGCTGATTTCAGTGCAGGTCATGATCTCAGGGTCCTGAGACTGAGCCCTGCATTGGGCTCCGCACTCAACAGAGTCTATTTGATATTCCCTCTCTCCCCTCTCTGCCCTTTCCCCCACTCATGCTCTCTCTCTCTCTGTCTCAAATAAATAAATCTTTCAAAAAAATAAAGTGAAATAGCTGTCAGACTCTGATGCCTCTTCTCAGAGCACATCATACATATGCATAGTCTTCCTTTATAGCAATTATATTTAAGTGAAACAGTGACAATGTTTTTTTAATGGCGAGGGGGGAAAATAAAGCAGTAATAGAGAAAAATGAGTCACGGAGATGGAAGAACTCTCCAGAGGCCATCACTTCATTTTTTTGGTTATGTGCAGGTTTGTGCTCAAGCGTGTCTGAAAAGAGAGTGGACAAATCTCAAAGAGCTCAGACTCTCACCCAGAAGTAAGCAGAATCAGGGAGCCACTCCCAAAGTTTATTTTAAATCCCTCCCACAGTGAATGTATATTGAGACATTAGCAAATGACACTTAGCTTCAAATGGGAAGATCCCTTGTCTTTCCTGAGATGAGGGTTGCACATGGCATGCTGTCTACAGAAATTATTTTTGTCTTTATCCATGAGCTAAAGTCCTGGCTTAAAAGCAGGATACTGGGATAAAATTACAGATTCTTAAATAGACCTGGAAGGAACTTAAGAGAGCTTAACTAGAGGATCACTCTTCTTGGAAACAACAATCTAGAATGTCCTGGTGAGTTGATGCATTTTGCTTAGGTAGTTACTGAATGTGCTAATTGGATCGAAGACTAATGGCTTTTTTTTTTTTTTTTTGGCTTTGGTGTTTTAATTTTTTTTTCAGATTTCAAAAGTGGATCAATTCGGTTTTTTTTATTCTACATGAATGGGCCTTTACACAGAGGCAACAGACTCCCAAGACAGAAGACAGGATTAATGCTGCTTCCCTTTTTCTACCCACCCAGAAAAAGAGGTGTGTCCTGAGT
Source organism: Ursus maritimus (assembly GCF_017311325.1). Classification (NCBI taxonomy): domain Eukaryota; kingdom Metazoa; phylum Chordata; class Mammalia; order Carnivora; family Ursidae; genus Ursus; species Ursus maritimus. The sequence continues at coordinate 10,230,570 of NW_024424897.1, read as the reverse complement.
GCAGAAGGAGTGGGGCTTCTTTACCTGGCCTCTCAAAGGCAGATAGGCATATGCCGGTAGTGGGGAGGGAAGGTAGATGTTGTTCTGCAACCCCAAGGTCCTCTGCAAACTGGATTTGTCTTATTAACAGAGGAGTAGTGATTCCAAGGGCAGGTCTCTTAAGGTGCAACATCAGTGGCAAGAAACAGACATGGGTCCTGTCATCTTAGGCTTCCCCAGGGAGAGAGGGTCAGATGGTAAGGCTTACCGGGTGTAGTCCTAGCTCATACAGAGGCAAGCAGGCCATCGGATCTGGGCTGCGGAGGTCCCAATATGCATATTCCTCTTCCAACATAGCATTTCCCCTCAAATTAAAATGTTTCATTATCATGTATCTGGAAGGACCTGTTTTATACTTTCATTCTATAGGTTATAACCAATTTCAAAGGCAGTTTGTTGAACAAAAGAAGGGATTCTCCAAACAAGTAGACAGTTGAAAGGGAAAAATGCTGGAAACGGACAACACTTAACTTTAAATTAGTGAAGACCGGCAGTGCTGTCTGTGATACCTGTCCCTCCCAATGAAGGGGTCTCTCCAGGACACCAAGAGTTCAGTGGCTTCTGACCAATTGTGTGTGCTAATGCTTTGTTTTCACTCTTGGTCTTCATTCATTCTCTCTCTTGTTCCACAGGACCCGAAAATTCTACAAAATCATGCATAATAGCAAAGAAAAACAACTTCTACGGAGGATCAGGTGAAAAAGTCAAGTATGAAGCCAAGGCCAAGGGTAACATTAACTCAGATGAAAATGGACACCAAACTGTTTTATATTTGTGCTAGCCATGACCATAGATCTGCTTCAAGTTTTCTAGTAGTTCTTGGATAATCAACACATAATGGCTACACAAATGTGTGTGACTGTGTGTGACTGTGTCTGTATGCATGAGTGTGTGCACCCATGTGTGAGGGCACCGGTGTGGGATTTGTATGAGTGCATGTAAGTGGGTATGAATGTGACAGTGTTCCAAAGAAACAACTTTTCTTGCTACTGATAACTAAGGCATATGGTAACTGGTAGTCATTGAATGAGTTCAGAAAATATTTGAGATTTAATACTGACCTATACAGATTTCTCAATTAGAAGAAAACTTGTCCGTGCTATACAAAACAATAAATAATTTAAAATTTAAAATTTTAATTCAAAGTAATTTAAATTTTAAAAACTAAGGTTTGTATTATGTTTTTTTCCCTTTCAGATCTTGGTTTTCCTTATTGAAATATGGCTTGTTCTAGCTAAAATCAATATGAGCCTTAGAAATTTACATGATTCTTTTCAGCTCATACCAGCCAGGACTGGGTGGCTAGGAGAAATAGGACATAGACATTCCATAAAGAGCCAAGCATGTCTATTCAGAATGTAACATTTCACACAGATCACCCAATGGTGGTTAGGATATGGTGGATCATTTTGACTGCATGGTAGCTGAAAGATGAAAGAAATCAAGATTAACTGTTTATTTTCTTTAAAGCCTCAATTTGCTCATCTGAAAAGAGTTGGTATCTCCATTACTTTGTAACTTGACACCTGAATTCTTTGCCTCTTTTTTTACTGAGAAGTTATGTGGGCAGTGGAATATCAATCTTTATTGTTGTTTTTGTTGTTTTTAGGACAATAACATGAGTACTAGATACTGTCACTGAGTTTTACCACATACCTTGCATCATACTAGACTCTATGCCTAGAACAATCTCATTTAGTCCTCAAGTTTAATTCTGAAAAATAGCTACATCGTGCTGTTGCAAATAAAGAAGTAGGTTCTATAACTTGACAAGGTCACCCGGTTCGTGTAGAATTTGAATTCAAGGTTAAAAATCAAGAACTATAACAACTGGGAGTCTTTAATCCCATATTCATTTGAAACAAGTCTTGACCAAGTACTGTCAGCCAGAAGGCAGGACAGTGACAAACAGAGCTCTGCGTGCATGCGACTGTGAGGCTGTCAGGGGAATATGGATCAGCTCTAGTATCATAGAGAGGACCACTAAACAGCTTAAGAAAGCAGAAGACATGAGTCCCATCAAAGTGATTGTTTGTACCACAGTGGGCAGAGGTACAGGGGATCCCAAGTTGGAAGTGCGAAGTTCCATGCTGCATAGGAGTGGAAAATATATGTCCTGTGCTGGAGATCAGAGCAGGCAGCCAACGTTCTGCTTTATGTACTGCTGCCTTCACTCTGATGGAGTAATGTAGCTCTTTATTTCACTCTTGCAAAGGGGAATGGGGCAGAGATGGAAACCGAGTGAGAGGTAATAAGCATGGCCCATTATAAATGGTATCATAAGAGCAAGCTAAAATCTATAGCTGGAAATTATTGTAAGTAAATAGTAATGTGGGCACAGGAGAGCACTTGAAATTTGGAACTGTTGTTTTTCCTCGTATGAGAAAGAGAACAAATTTGCCCTAAAGCCTCAGTTCATATGCATTCATTTCCTCTGGCTTTTCCTAACCTCAACAAACACACATGTATCCTAACTCTGTGCTATGTGTTTGGGTGAACGTGTGAACACATAGCAATAGACTTTCTTGAGTCTCCAGAAGTCCTAGCTGCGAGATGGTTAAAATGTTTGCTCCACTGAGCCAACTTGCCTTTCTCCTCCACAATCTCTTTGGGAATATTTATCTTTTATGAGTTTCAAAAAAGATTCCTGGCCTTAGAGGAAAGACAGATGAACAAATTAACCCCAGGGGGATTATACTGGCTGCTTCTGGTCATGCCACCTACTTAGACTAATCTTTTCTTCTTCCTATCCCTATATATGGGGTGTGGTTTAATGAGGAAAATCATCATTAGTTGAATATTTATTGAGAAACCCAGAGGTCAGTGTTACTCTCCCCTTTTCCCTTATGACTAGATTAAAAGAAATAAAGATTGGGAAACCTAATCACATGGTATCGGGTACTCACTGGGTACGCCAAGATGCTCATCTGTGTTCGTTGGCATTGTTCCTATTTATTGCCCTTACGTATCAGTTTGAGAATATATCATAGATTTCAGGTTACAACTGTAATAGCTCAAGATTTAAGCCAGAGTGGATTCTTGCAGGCTAAGTAGATCCCTGTGATACATGACACTACTATGGTGAAGTTTACGATTCCTAAGATCAGGATCCATATACTGACTATTCTGTGGGTACACTAATAACAATGAAAAGGGGAACAAAATGATGCAAAGCCCCACTTTTCACAAACAACGTCTCTGGCTTTGGGGGCGCCTGGGTGGCTCAGTTGGTTAAGCATCTGCCTTCGGCTCAGGTCATGATCCCAGGGTCCCGGGATCAAGCGCCACTCTCTGCTCGGCCGGGAGCCTGCTTGTCCCTCTACTTCTGCCTGCTGTTCCCCTTGCTTGTGCTCGCTCGCTTGCTCTTTCTGTCAAATAAATAAATAAAATCTTAAAAAATAAATACCATTTCTTAAAAAATAAAACAAAAACAACTTCTCCGGCTTTAATTCAGCACCTGATGGAAATTCAGATTTATAAATCCCCTATTGAGTACATAAAATAATGTCTGTGGAGGTGAAAGAGACCTGGAGAAAGAGCATGATACGGTTGTCTGCTTGAACATCTAAGGCCGGTGGTTGTATATAGGACTTGTATTTAAATGAGAACAATTGGTACAGCATTGGCATCAACCAATCAGAATGGACAGCAGTTGCTCTGAAGGATTCTGGAGGACCAATGTTGTTCCACATCCTGTTACCAGTTGTTGCTGGATAATGGGGAGGGAGATGGGAGTAAGTTGTGGTGTTGGGAGGCAGTTAGGGACAGTAGCCATGTAAGAAACAATTTGGGTGCATCTCAATATTTCAACAAGGAGCATGAGTCTTCTGGAGAAAGCATACACATATTAGCCCTACCGACACTTTCTTGGAATGAGCCTTCTCTTTATAGAGCGTTTTTCATCTAACACAAAGGTCCTCAGTCTATTCATCTGAAATTTTCCTAGTCTAACTGCCCATGCTATGGACCTCTTATAGGAACTCTTCATTTATTTGAAAAGAGTAATCATTTTCCAGTTTTCTTCTCTTTTCCGAAGGAGTAGGGGAGTGGCTAAGAAACATTTAAGCTTTGGAGTGGGGTGGATTTGGAGTTTGAGTCGAAGTTACCAACCCTATGACTTAGCACACTATTTAATAACTCAGAGCACCTGCTTCCTTAGCTATGACAATGGCTACTGTAGGAATTAAATAAGATGAGTCTTTGGACAGTGTCTAGAGTAGAGGGGGTATTCCATAAATGTCTCCTATCATTTGTTCCTTTTGTCGATATGATTCCTGTTTTGTATATCACGAGTATTTCTCCCAGGGTCTCATCTCCATTATTACAAAACAAGCAGAATCTCAGAGACTGTGTTTCAAGAATTTCATCTTCATTTTTGCCACAGCACGGTGGGCAGGACCACATACCCAGCTAATAATTAACATCCACCAAATGGTTCTCTTTGGCTTCCCCCCCCCCCAGGACTTACTTTCTGTCATTTTAGGCTGTTTTTCCTTTGTTCTGGATGCATTCCAGATTCTCAACATCCTTTAAACGTAACGTGGGTAAAGTACCTTCCAGGGACACATGTGTAAAGAATAAAACGGTGCAACTGGAATCCATGTGAATATTTTTAAGATTTTTATTTCCTTAGCTACTTTCTATAAATCTCCTTCATCTGGGATGACTGAGCCCTCATGTCCCTTTCTAATTTACACTTCTTATACACTTCACATGTCACCACATAAATCCCACACACCCTCGCCCCATCCAAAAATAACTGGACACCGAAATTACCCAAGAACTTTTACAAACGACTCTATTAATTCCTTATATAGTCACGTTGGGAGGCAGTGCAGCATAATGGTTAAAAATATAGGCTCCAGGAATACATATGGATTCAAATCTGTTCTTCCATTTCCTAGATTTATGACTTTCAGTTATGTAATTAATTCCTCTCTGCCTCAGTTTCCCTGTATGTAAAAGAAGGCCAACGATAGTAGCTCCCCTATAGGGCCATTTTAAAGGTCGTTTAGTTAATGCACCAGTAGTAGCTGGAAAACAATTAGTACTCAACAAAAGTTAGCAATAATTATTATATATAATCACTCTTCCCCGCCCTTCAGTTTAAATTAATAATGCATAGGATATACAGTTGTACTTGAGTAGTCAGATTATCTGGGGATTTCTGACAGAAAGAGGCATTCACAGGAAAGCACGAGGATATTTCCTGCAGCACTTTAGCATGTTGCAAAAATTAACCACAATCTAAATGTCGACTGTTAGAAAATAGTAAAATGAACCAGGGTATGCCCGCACTGTAGATTATCCTACAACCATTTAAAATAATTAAATGTTTCTAAGATATGTTGTTAAGAATATGAAAGCAAGTTATCACCCAAATAATGTATTATGTCATATAGGTAAAGATATTTAAAATATAAACCATGTATGATACTTCTAAATAAATATATAGAACACAGTCTTGAAAGATCCACACCAAATTAAAATCCATGATAACCTCTGTGGAAGGTAGTGGAATTAGGTCTAATAAAGTATTTTTGTTTTGTTTTCTTTATTTCTGTATTTAAATATTATAATACAAACGTACTTCTTGTAGGTTGAAAAATCAAAATAAGAGTGAGCAAAGTCCAAAACAGAAAGCTAAATTGACTAGTTTGGTTTCAGTGGCATTGGAAGCTATTGACTTTTTTTTTTTTTTTAACACTGAACTCTGTTTCTTCCTGGGATAGAGAGAAACTTCATGAGAGAAAGCCAGTTTATTGACCAATGAGTCAACAGAGCTAATGAGCTCAACTGGTTTGAATCAATGGCATCCTTTCTTAAGCAAGTGCATATAAACAAGTCAATTATGTGTTTTCAGATCAATATTAGGAGGACTAAGACTTAACGTTGGGTTTCCTCATGTGCTTGTACAGTCAAACACCTGGACTTTATGGAATAAGAGGATCCAGAATCAAATAAGTCATCTCTGAGAAATCATCTCTGCAGCTTCTCCGTCTCTGGAGGAGATTTCATTCCTTTCTGCGGCTCACAGGTTTTACTGTATTTAGAGTCCATTCTTTTGTTTAGCATTTCGGACCTTATTTCTCAATGGGGAACTTTTCCAAATCGAAAACAAAATATCACTACGTTTCTGAGTTTGGGAAATTGTGACATTATGACTTTACTGATTTTTTTTCGTCGATTTTATTTTTGGAAGGAGCTGTATAAACATGCCCTGTTGTCGGTCACAAGCGTTCTAAAGGCCAGAAAGTGTTTATGAACAAGGACCGAGTTGGTGCCGCACCAGCTGCATTGTCCTTCTCACACTGATAGATTGTAATCTATTTTGTGGACAGGAACTCTGGCCTTTGTTGTGTTGAAAATTCTCATAAACTCAGACAAGGAAATGGGAGCATTAGCAACATGCAAGCGTCCTCCAGTGAAAACACCGGGTTTCCTGGGATCTGGCTGCGATTTGGGGGACTCGTCACCCCACAGGGACAGGAGAGAGAGAGAATATTGATCACACCTCATGCCCCCTGTCCAAGGCTGTGACTGCTGCAGTGCTCGTCTCTTTCTCTGACTGGGGAGCAGGCCTGCTCATGGGGTTAAACACAGGATGAGCGTTCTGGTGCTTGGCACTGGGAAGAGGGCCTGGCCACTGGTGGACTTTGGGCACATTATTTCTTCTGTGGGAGATGATGTGGAAGAGTACAACCATAATGTGAAAACACAAAGAGATTGTCAAATTAAAATAACCAGCCGCCAGATTGGAAAAAATTAATGTCTGCCAATTCCACATATTGGGGGAAGATACAGAACAAAGGAAACTTTCATGACACTGCTAAAAAGAGGATAGAATTAGTGTCACCATTTTGGAAATTAATTTCATCATAAAGTTGAAAAAGTGCACATCCTTTCTAGGTATACATGAAAAATACTAAACATGTATACGAGAAAACATGCACCTGTTTGTTTCTACAGTGTAATCCTGTACATACGTTAAAATGAACAGAGCTACATGTAATAACAGACGGTAAACACAATGGCAATCAAAAAAACCTCACGTGCATAGATTCAGATCCCATTTATCATGTGTATAATTTGGACATAGTTTTTAATTTCTCGGAGTTTTAGTTGTTTATCTATAAAACAGAATTACAAATAACTTCCTCAAAGTCATTGCAAAATTTTAAAATAGTACACCTAAGGAGGACCTGGAGTACATAGAGACATGGTCTTTTTATTTTTCATTTGTAAAATAGTGACAATAGAAGTGTGGCTAAATAAAGAAAGTGTAGGCAGTGTGATAGTGGCTTCGTAAGTTAAGGCTACACTGCGTGTGAAAAATCCATATGATGTTTAACATGGGCAGTTGTGATATTATACTCCAATAGCCCACAGATCTCCTTACTGGATATTTGAGAGCCCATTACAATGAAAGCAATTTGCTCTCATTGGAATACTGTTTGTAACTCCGATTTATAGTGTTATCACTGCATTTTTTTCAGATGTTACCACTCATATACCTAAATGCATCTCAGAAGTAGATTGACCTCATTACCCAGCCTTTACTTAATCCATCCCCCAAATCAGGTATCGAATACTTACTAAAACCCAAGCACGTTGCTACCGTCTGGGGAATAAGGTAGAAATAAGACGTGTTATTTAATACCTACTAGTTCACAATCTTGTGTAGAAGTGGAAAATAGAGGAACAAAGAAAAAAATGATAATACAGCAAGTGTTCAAATTTACAAACAAGAAATTTGGGAAAAGGGAATTAAAAGCAACTGATTTATTATTTGCTTATCTTACCCAACTTGATTTCAATCTAGAAGAAAAATCTTTGGCTAGAGATACAAGAATCCTGAATTCTCCTCTCACTCTGGCTAGCTCATCATCTTTTTTCCACCTTTGGCCAATCCATACCCTCTTCCTTCAGTCTTTGCAAAAAATGTTAAAGACACCTGGCTTCATAATGATAACAACAGCAGCAATCCTCGTAAATTATTGAGTGAACTAAACTTGATTCTTGCAGCAATTCAAAATGTATTTATCCTTCTAGAACAAAATCCTAGCTCCATGATTTCTACTTGCATCTCGGTCAAAATGACTTAGTTTAGCTGTTTGATTGCTCCCCAAATATTTTATGTTTTCTCTTAATTTAATAATTTCCATTTTATAGTATTTGGAACTTTTATTAGAAGTTCATTCTTTAAAAATGCTAGTTTTTTAGACCCATAAGAGCAGAGAGTAATCTTCCTCCTCCCTCTACTCTACGTCCTGACCCCAAATACCCCAGTGCTAGACCCAACGTTAGAAAATACAAGATTGGATCTGCTTCTCTTGTCCAAGTTAGACACTGAATGAAGTGTCTCCCCTATTTGTCTCATTTAACAAAGTGTAATTTAGCAAGATAGTTTCTGCTAATATTGATAATTAAATGTGAGAAGTAATAAAATAGTATGTTTTTCACTGTGTGAATCTCCTCTTAGATCTCAACAAGCAATACTCTGAACTACAAAAAAGAAAAAGGAAGGAAAAGAAAGGGGCCAAGAGAATTGCTCCTGATGAACTATATTGAGTAGGCAACAAGGGATTATGTAGATTTCTTGAAGTTTTCTGCTTATTGACCCTCTTTGTCTGTCTCTGCCTAACTGTGGGGTTATTCTATTCCAATTTCTCACTGTTGTGTGGGAGAACAGTCGACTGTATTGAGCATGAATCAGCTACTAAAATAAGTGCCAGGGTAACTGGGATATGTCATTTGACCTTCAAATTAATTTTCTCTCGTCCCTATTTCATTTCACTTTCCCTGCAACCCCTGCCTCTCTCTTTTCAGTAGACTTCTGCTAAACAAATAAAAAACAGATGCACCGCCAAGAATGTCCTTAACAAACCCACCCCTCTTTGATTTCTAGGAACACTCGTTTGTGAAAAGCATGATAATGTATTCACTTTTATAGCAGCATAAACACAATTTGCGACATGAACACACTTTGTCTTTTTCCCTCTGCAATTTAGGCAGCGTCTCTGTCTGTCACTGTTCTTGTCTGAATGGTGCTTCGATTTCACTTAACAAGGAGATTGGAGAAGAGCATGTAAGTTATATCTAGTCTCTTGTAATGAGTTAAAACACATACATGTTTCACTTATGTCAGTTGCTGAAATTGGACACAGCGGACAATACGTGTTTGGAGGTATCATTGAATCCTTTATTGTAAGTCATTTGGGATCCTTTTGAGAAATGGGCGACACAATGCAAAAATACTCAAAATCCTCTTTTGCGAAGATGCACAAGGACAGAGGTGCCACATAGGTAAGTTGGCTTTAGAATCTACTCTACCGACTTGAAAGATCTTCCCTTGTGCTTTTCTAAGCTTTCTGTGACAGTAATTTGATAAATGGAAGTTTGGAGTGAGGACACCAAACTGAGTGAAGGCTTTGCTGCTGCTGCTCTGTCGTTTAGGGGTAAGAGTGGCAGACAGAGCTTAGAGTGACAGATATTATAAGGATGTGATGAGAGGGGCACTCATCCAAAGGAAAGACAGAGGAGGCACCTGTGAGTCTAATACTTTTCAATGTGCAGATTCAATCCCAGTCATAATAATGTTGCAGGAATAGCATCAGTGAGTAATGAAGAAAAAAAATGGGAGGGAGGGAGAGAGGAAGGAAGGAAGGAAGGAAGGAAGGAAGGAAGGAAGGAAGGGAAGAAGGAAGGAAAGGAAGGAAGAAGGAAGAAATAGAATGACTCTCAGCCTAGTGCAAAATGCTCAGTACCTAGGAAAGCATACCAGCTTGTGTCCTTTCACGCATAAACTAGGGGTCCCTTTGGAGACACCTATTCCTAAAGTTTGAGAGGGGTGAATTTGACAATCAGGGTATGTGGATATTTGTAATTGAATGTCTCTCTAATGTGATTAATTACAAGGCAAAGACTAGCATTTATCAAGTATAGGTAAGGAAAGGAAGTATTTTTTATAGTTCACCTTTTTTCCCTCCTTATATAAACGAAGGCTTGGTGAGAGCCTCTCATAGAGATGTAGAGAAAATGAATGTGTCAGAGAGAGCAGAATCCAGAGGACTATTAGGTTGACTTCATCCTGAAAAGAGGCTGGGGATGTAGGTAAAACAAAGTGCAGCAAAATCCCCCCGTTGATATGACCAGGATATTCCTCTGGAAGTTGTAATCATTTCTCTAATTACTATATGACCCTCATATTTTTGGCCAACGCTGTCAGTTTGCCAAAGAGTTGGTCGGGGGCTGTAATCCAGTAAGTGTTTTATTTTCAATTGCACATTCACAAATTAAACCACAGCTGCAACCCAGATCAACCCTGTCTGTTCAGAGAGGCATAGGAAAAGTCAATTAGTTTTTCCACTCTCTAGGGCCAAATGGACAATTAGCCTAGAGAAAATGAGGGTGGGGTGTGTGTGTGCGTGTGCATGTGTGTGTGTGTGTGACTATTTCATGGACAAAGTACTTTGAAGGCTGAAATATCAGGTTCACGAGAAATCAACCCAACTAAAGCACGTTGCTTTCTACAAAGACATTTTTCCTCTATTAAGCTATAAAATTCCAGTGGGTAAGATTTATGGAATGATCGTCATATATTCACCAGTGTCTCATAAAATACTTATTGTATAGAAGGTTCTTAAATATTTGTTGAACAAATGTCTGAATGATTGACTGAAACATGATACTCCGTGAAAACACGCATTCAGGTAATCACACTCATTTTAGCACTTGCTCCTTTCCCAGTCCCATGTATAGTTGTCAGATCACACTGTCCTATATTTGGAATAATAGAGAGCTGTCAATGTAGCAGATGTCTGGGTTAGCAATCCAATTGCCTCACTCTTTTGTGAATGCTGCCATCAAATAGTGGGTGAGTTCAAAATTAGATGAATCATCACCCCTCTTGTCATTTGGTTTGCCCACCTGCTGACAGGGAGCGATTCTCCCTTAATGGGAATCATCCCTAGAGAAGGTAACACACCTCCATTTCCTTAGAAGCAGTGTAAGGTTGACCTGGGGCAGGGTGGAAGGGGTTTCGTGTTTATTATATCATTATTTGCTGCAAACAAAGATAACCTGTGTTTGGAAATGATGTGTGGAAATGGAAATTTCACTGTAGCCTTTGAAATATTTTTATCAGTGAATATCGTAGCAACCACAAGATTGCTATGGACTTTCATGAACAGGGAAGCATCTCCCTACTGTTTTGCAAAACTTTTAAGAAGCAATCGTGAATCATAAAATAGAGTCCTAACTCAGCATGCCATTTGGGACTCTCTGTAATTGCTTGGCCTGCAATCTCAATAATCTTTCTGATTCAGCCACAATGGGCATGTTACATGTGTTTGCCTGTGATCTCCGGTTCCTATGTTAATGGTGCTCACTCCCCACCTGTGTCCGCCTCACCTACTGATTTATCAATGCTTAGCTCGGATCATCTGATTCATAAGTATTTCTCTGGTCTCCCTGGCCATTATTAAATTCTCCCTCTCCTGAGTTGCTATACATTATTTTGAAATTTCATTTTCTTATTTATTACTTACCAGTAATTGTCCATTACTTATTATATAAGGGGATAAGTGACAGATTTGCCTTTTGTCCTTGATAATTGTGCAAGTTTTACCTTCCTCTGGGAACAAAGATTGCGTGTTTCAGTTTTTCTCCTACTCAGTGCTTCTCACCAGCCCCTTTTACAAAGTAAGAACTCAATAACTATTAGTTGAATTGAATTGTACTGAACTGGCCTTATGAGGCTTTTAGTCTAATTGGGAAAAAAGACAAGCAGATTAAGCAACATAAAGAGAATGGCAAAGCATCAGAATTAAGACTGCAAAATAATATGGGATAAAAAGAATACGTGAATTGGGGAAATACACTATAAAAATTATTTTAGCTGAGTAGGAGGCAATAAGAAAAGATTTTTAGACCTACCTCTTGTCCTAAATCTTAAAGGTTATTGTTATTTTTTACTCTAGTGACTAACACATTCAACTATTTATTTAAAAAATGGAGTACTTGCAATTCCAGACGATAAAGAGAGAGAGACTATGTCGTATACATTTTATAGGAACATAAATTGGTATAAACTTTCTGAAATGTAGTTTGATTTTATCAGGAAAATTTTGGAAAGCCCATAACTTCACTCCACTTATTTCACTTCAAATTGGATGAAGTGACAGAATACATCATTGTGAGGGGTCCTCTTGGGGTTTGGTTGACAGAGAAGCCTTCTTCTATGGAGCCATGACCTATCCGAGACCTAAAGAGTGAGAACGAGCCAAAGTTGGGAGCAGTGTCCCTGAGGTAAGAGAGAGCTTGTTGTGACTTCCACTTTCTTCCTTATGCTTTTCTGTATTTTAATTTTTTTATAATCATGAAATTTGTGTTAGAGTTAGAAAAAAAAATTAACTCAATAAAAAGCATATACGTGGTCACAAAATTTGCAAAGAATGGTGTGAGCCACATAAGAGATGCCCAGTTAATTTTAGCTATTAAAGGAAGAAAGAAAGGAAGGAAAGAACAAACGAGGAAAGAAGGAAAGGTTATGTATACAATTCATCCAACTCAGCTCCTTGGTAGATACTTAACCTCAAGATCCTCCACACCGTGAACACCTGTGAACTCTGACCCCACGTGTATTGAGGATTTCTGTTGGAATCTAAATGGGGATTCGAATGTGGGAGAAGAAATAATATAGTGCATGTGAATTCGTTACACCTGTGCCTTGCACCTAGAAGGTAGGGTGACCGATTTGCCTCAATTTACCAGGACTGGTCCCTGTTTTAGAACAGCCCCTGACAGACCAAGAGTGTTGGTCACTCTGTTAGCAGGTACTTTTAATGATAAACCAGTGGGTGGGACTACCAAACATTTCTTGAATGAGTGTTTTTATCCGGAGGGGAAGGGAGGATTTTGCACTGACAGCCAGAGAGAAGCAGGGCTGCTGGCCCACCGTCCATGTACCCCTCTTAGAATTAGTTCCCTATGCGGAGTTATGTCAGACCCCTTCATAGACGGGCTGTGAATATGAGCTGAATAGGTGATTTTCACAAAAGCCTCATGAGGGAAGAAGGCTTTGGTGGCTGAGGAGGCTGGGAAAAGAAAAGATACTCCTCACTTCTGTAGGGAATACTGCACAGCATTGGTGAAGAGAAAACACAAGATAAGTTAGGGCCACATCAACTGATTATTCAGGTTTGTTTCTTTTGAAGCTGCTTAAATCTCTGAAATTTAGGACACATATATTTTCACCTTAGTGTAGTTGTGTTAATTTGCTCATTGGTTCACTTATTTTAAATATATGATATATTATAGCAAGAGTAATGAAATTGGAGAAAGTTAAAAATATGCAAATACAGGATTCTAACATAGTAGATATCATATATTGTCCTTCCAATATTTTTAATATGCATTTTAAGTAGTCACAAATATAAGTGCATGCCAGTTAGCCATATATATATATAGAGAGAGAGAGAGAGGGAATATAATTTTTACTTTTTTTAAAAAAGATTTTATTTATTTATTTGAGAGAGTGTGAGCAGCGGGGAGAGGCAGAGGGAGAGGGAGAAGCAGACTCCCCACTGAACAGGGAGCCTGATGTCGCCTTGTCCCCAGAGTCCTGGGATCACGACATGAGCCAAAGGGAGACGCTTAACTGACTGAGCCACCCAGGCACCCTGATCTTTATCTTTTTAAAAGCAGTTTCAGGTTCACAGCAAAAGTGGGCAAAAGGTACAAAGATTTCCAATAAACCCCTTGCTCCCACCTGTGCATAACCTCCCTTGTTATCAACATCCCCACCAGAGTGGTTCATATGTTACAATTGTTGAATCTACACAGATATACCATAATCACCCAAAGCCCATAGTTTACATTAGGTTTCACTCTTGGTATTGCATTTTCTGTGGGTTTGGAAAAATGTATGACATATATCCATCATTATATAATCAATCATACTGAATAGTTTCACTGTCCTAAAAATTCTCTGGAAAAGGAAAATACAGATTAAAAAAAAATGGATCAAGGGACCATGATATAAAAAACAAAGATTATGGGGGCTAGAAAGAGCCTGAGGGGACATCTGGTTCAACTGGCTCATCAGATTTGTAATAAAAATAATAGCAATGAATATTAATTTGACATTACAACACAGAGACTGTACTAAGTGCATTGTCTCATTTATTTGTCAGTATCGTCCTCTGTGTTCTCCCAGTTCACAAACGAGGACATTTAGGTGTGATGCCATTACATCAGCGTGATCATGAAGAAACTGACTTCCAACAAGGAAAAGTGACTTTTCAAAAATTACAGAGGAATCAGGACTATCAAGTTCCCTGAGAGATGCCAATTCCTAGTGCGAATTTTATTTGGTGTAGTTGGTGCAAGACAGTACACACACACATACACACATCCACATTTTCTGATAAAGTTATTCCTTTTTAAAAAATAGAATCTTTCCTTAGTCTCACTCTAGGTACCCAAAATACACAACATACAAACACAGAAAATTATTAATGCATTTATACTCCTTTAAAGATCCCATATCGTAAAATGATTTGTAATGTCACAGTTGTGACAGAGAGAAGTAAAATAAGTACTCGTAATTAGCCGTCATGCTCAGGCTTTCTTGCCGCATCTGCTCAATGTAACTGGATGGCTCCTTGTGCTCCCTTTTGCTGTGACGGGCTCAAATTCTGGCTGGATTTCATGTGGTGTCATCACATCCTGTAGTTATCATTGACATTTTCTCCATTAGCGTAGCTCCCTGAGGGAGTACCCTATGCCGGGCATATCATTCTTTATTTTCTATTCTGTTAATGATGTCAAGGAATGCACTGCTACTACTTTGGCTCCCCACCAAAATATCATGGATCGCTGTGTCCCACGTATGATTTAAGTGGAGGGGGATTTGGAGTAAAGAAACTTGTGCTTCATCTTTTGTTTCTCCTGCAAGCTAGTGGATCACCTTTTTGCAAATTACTTAATCTCTCTAATTCTCATTTTACCTGTCTGTAAAATGGGGGTACAGATCCACTGAATCTTAGGGGTTTTATAGAGATTTACGTTTACGGCATGTAATTGTTTCTCAGGAAATATTGTTTCATTTCCAAAGGCAGGTTTCTTTTCATAGACATTGGGTGGTCCTTGAGATCTTGCTTGCTTCCTTATCACAGCTGAGTTTTAATACAAGAACTTCTTTCACCCTAATTCCTCCTTGCATATTAACATGACATTCCTAATGAGGTCTTAATCTCTTTGGGAAAATTAACAGTTAACTACTAAGCCTTCACATAACGCAACCTAAGTTTGCGTAGTAGTCTAGAGAAAGACAGCTATAATTTTCCATTCTTCTCTTCTCTGATGTCCCCTTATTAACATTATTTGTTGAAGATGGAATTTTATAGTAGGAACAGAAGGGGAAGGAAAAGAAGTATTTCAGCTTATAACAGTCACAGAGCCATCTCCGAAGGCCTTGGTTTTATACATGTGAGGTGCCAAACTTCGGTCTTCATTCTGAACTTTCTTACACACTCTCTTGGATACACAGAGCAAAAAGTCGAAGAAACTGCAGCCGATAGATTTTCACAATGGCGAAATAGGATGGAAAAGGCTCTGGGCTCATCATTCAGAGAAACCATCTGTGCCAGAGTCACTGTCTGTGGAGGGAAAAAATAAATCATTTTCAAAAATCCCATTGCTCCAAAATCTGGTCCAATGCCACCGTCTTCAGTGCCAAGTATTCCATCTGGCAAAAGCAAGTCATGGAAAAGCACAAAGGCAATTTACCCAATTGGCCTGGGCAGAAAATTTATTCTTCAATTATTTTTTGTGAGTCTTCCCTTAAAGTGTGGTTCAGACAGTTCTGCACTAGGGATCCACGGTTGGGCAGGGTTCACGTGGGCGAGAACACAACTCAGGGTGAGTAGCAGTAGAATTTGCAATAAGTCGGTCTCACGCCTTTATCGCTCCTGTTTCAAATCCCTCCTTCCCGACAGGTTAACCCTATATAGTGGTTTTCAAAGAGGAGCTTCCTGATAGAATCATAGAACCAGATATAGAGTAAGTTGATATTTAAACTTACCGTTATGAAATATCAGGGACCTTTGACAATTTATAATCCGACAGCCTCACTTCCTACATGGGCTGCTGTGGTGAATGCAATTAACTGGGGACTTCCTCATCCATCATCTTCTTTTATTTTTAGGCAAAGGCTTCAGTTTAAAAGGAGTCAACTTTCCCTTCCGTATCCTTGGAAACCAACCAATCCAATGGTTTTGCTGCGTTGGTGAGACAATCTCTTTCTTGGGAGCTTGCCATTTAAAGGATTAAAATGATAAGGCCCCAAAGAAGGAATTTTTCCGACAGCAAATCAATGTATGTACCTTTCGGAGAGTTTTCTAGAAATTTGCTTCAGAACAGTTGAATAAGCGTAATGTCATTTCAGGACTAGGACACGGAGCTCTGATAGAGAGGTTCTAACCAGCATACTTTCAGAGCTATCACCAGCTGGTTGTTTGTACTCCATGGAATGCATGTTCTGTACTCTAGAGGCATGAATCACTTGTTCAATTAAAAATAGTATTTCCCTAGCAATTATTTGATCAAGAATGGGAATAAGTTGTGGGTGAAAATGTGGCCATTTATATTCCCATCTTGGAAACAGGCCCGCAGTTTTGTGACAGTATATACACATATTGATCAGTTTTTCTCTCTGAAACATCAGCTCTGGAATTAATGACTGTAGATTTTTCTAGGATTTCCTTAAAACTAGGTCAAGGCTTTCCAATGTGGGAGTTAAATGCATGCTTCTCATTGTAGAATTTAGGGGGAAAAATTAGATGCCAAGAGAAAAGCATATTAAGCACCTGGTCATGAGCAATGCTTCATCAAATTGTCTCTGAGTCTTGTTGTGTTTACTCAAAATGAATGTAATTCCTCCATAGGATTATAGTGTGGTAATTATCTGATCGATGACAACCTCCAATGTCACAATCCAGCTTGAAGAATCACTTTATCCAAATTATCAGACATGCCCATCCTCCCAGTTAATGTGTTAATTTTTCAAATCTTTATTAGATATCTCCAATGTGTCAGTTACTCCGTAGAAGCTGGGGATACCCCGCTGTGATATAAAACTTTAAAATGTTCACCATTGTTGGAGAAAGATGCATATAAATTAATACTTATAAAACGAAGCATACAAAATTGCAAAGGAAACAGAGAATAGATCAGCTAATTTTCCTATACAGATTTGATTCTGCCTTTAGATTTGAAGCATGAAAACGGGGGGAAAAAAAAAAAGAAAGGAAATGAGGGTAATTCTAAACAAAGAGTATGCAAAAGTCACTTTTGAAAGCTTGGGATATTGTGGAAAAAATGTAAATGGTTCAACATAACTGAAAGTGGGGATACATGGCTGTAAAGGAAGTTCAAAGGGGCCTCCTGTGCTATGTGAAAGTGCTCTGATTTAATTGTCTAAGTTGTAGATATTTATGGAAGAATTTTAAGCAGAAAAATGCTAGGATCCTGTGCGCATTTTAGAAGAATGAGGTACAACAAAGAGCTTTTATTTTTTTATAGATTTTTCTTAAAGATTTTATTTATTAGGCACAGAGAGAGAGAGCACAAGTAGACAGAGCAGCAGGCAGAAGGAGAGGCTGAAGCAGGCTCTCGCTGAGCAGAGAGCCAGACATGGGACTCGATCCCAGGACCCTGGTATCATGACCTGAGCCAAAGGCAGATGCTTAATAGACTGAGCCGCCCAAAGAGCCTGTAGAGGGGAGGCAGTGGAGGCAGAATATATTAGACAGCAGGAGCCCTCAAAGAATAAGGGTTGGACCTGAAATTGAAATATGGACAGATGGAAGCGAGAGAAGTAATGGTGGGGATGTGTGTCATCTCTGATGTCATTAACAGAAGGTAGAGAATAGAGGCGTCAAAATAGATCCTTGCTTTGTGTTCTAACTCCCTTCACCTACACAGTTATTTCCCTATTATTACTCATTTATTTATTTGGACAGAGGTGTTGTAGCATGAAACTCAGAGGAAGAAGGGGAAATGATGATGTACAGTTCGGGTGGAGACGGGGTGCGCCATCCTCTGGGATAACTGTAGTATTCCGACCATCCCACATCTGTTCACTGGCTATTTTAAAATCCGAATGTTGGATTTTACATTTTGTTTCTTACATATCACTGTTCCAGTCTGATAAGATTATTTGGAATTTTGATTCGGCCGTGTGTTATGTTGGCTGTATTTTCCAACTTCATGTCACGGAAAGGCGAGGGGCAATATTTGTGCATATAGGATTCACAGATAGAGCTTTTACTGAATGACACCAGGAACATTGTGCTGTTGAACAAAACTAGTTACTTCATTCCACAGAGACACCAAGAAACCAAGCACTCCTTCCAGTGGAGTTATTCAGAGGTCATAAATCTACTGCAAATTGCTGTAATGTAGACCAAGGCTATAAAGGGAGGTTATATTGAGTGTGTTTTGCTTAAATCAATAGCTTGTAATTTCATATTATATCTATAAAAATCCAGGGCTGGTAGCTGTAAATGTACTTCACATACCTATTGATTGATGATAGCTTAATGTCCTCATGTAAAGCTCCAGATGATATTTCTGCTTTCAATATTTATCTTGGTATGGTATAAACATCAGGGAAATCAGGCTTATTGTATTATTTTAAAAATGGTTAGGAATGAAGAGATACTTATTTTGTAAGCTTGAACCAACTATCATCTAATCATGCTATGTTTTATTAATTAACTAAAATTAGCTGTAATCAATTGAGTGCTTACTACATGTTAGTTATTAATCATCTAAATTGGTGATTTCAGGTAATTCTCATAATGATGGCATGATTTTAGCATCATAAGTAGTCCTATCACGTGGATGAGGAAACTCACACTTAGGATGTGGTACTTTCTCAAGATTTTTAGGTAACTCAGTATATATTTGAACCCAAATCTGTGTATCTATGTAACCTGAACACTTCACTGAATAGTATGATATCATCAGTTAATAATCCGTAAGAATAACAACTACACTTATTTTTCAGAGCTTCCAAACTTAAGAAACTTGAAAACTCAAAGCCCAAAGTCTGACAAACACAAGATGAATTCACATATGAGCAGAGAGTGGGAAAAAACTAACTCTTTACTGTGTGTTTTAAAACAAAAATGGGAAAATTACAGGGACAATGTTCGGCCATAGAAAATTTCCAACTGAGAGAAGAAGACACTGGATTTTCTGTAGGCAAATGTGTTTCCAATTGTTGACGATCACTGAGGTCGTCAGTGGTAGCTAAACTGCACGCTCTTTTGAGACCTTGTTCTTTATTTGGTCTAAATTCGATTCAATATCCATCTCAGCAGGGATTTAAAACTACAATGCGTAACTGATCACCACTCTTGCTCCTAAATACGTCATAGGTCTTTATTCCTACAGACTGAGATCTGGGGCGCTTTTCTTAGGTTATACCCTTTACCTGTTGCTCAAGAGGGGATTGGTGTGGATGGTATGACAGCTTTGTGGCTACTCATGGGCCAAGTGTTCAGAAATTGTCTTCAGTATTTGAAGCTGTATCCTCTAGCACAAGGCCCATAAATAGATTCATATTGCAGTGCGAAAACAATGTCTAAAGCCAAAACTTAGAGAAATCTTACGCATATACATTTTCAATAACTCACTTCTTTTCATCTCTCCTTTAGAGCAAACAACAAAGACCTTATTGGTGTTCTTTCTGCTCAATCAGTGTCTGTTGAAATTGCATCATGTATGGAGAGGACAGCAGATCAATACCTACCTCCCCCAGGGTATATTTATTTTAGTTGAAAGAAATACCCTAGGGTATTTTACTATTTCTAGTTTTTCTTGTAAAGGGAGAACTTAAAAGAAACATTCTCAACCACTGTGGACCAAAGAGGAAACAGTGTTGAGAAATGGCAGACTTTTGAGGCATTAAGCAATGAGCTGTCCGGAAAAATAAATAAATAATTTCACAAGGAGAAAAATCCTTGGGAATTGAGATCTATTAGACAATGCATCAAAGGAGGTAAAAGTAAAAGAAAGTCAGGTAGTTTACAATAAGATCTAGGGAGATAAAGTCCTGAATGTCCTATTTCTCATGATTAAGAAACAAGGACGCAACACAGAGCTCTGCATGCAAGGTACTTCATGAAGATAAAACAGAAAAGTATAAAAAACAAAGCAAAACAAAACAAAACACCTCCGTCCCATGGCCTTATTTCCGTCTGCTTACATTGCTCCCACCTGCTCCAGTTTATCAAAGTCACTCCAGTGTCATGTGAAGGACACCCTTGTTGCTTTGGCTTGGCCTGCACAGAGCCCATGTGACATGTTGGAGAAGTTTCAGCCTGTTCTAAGCTTCCCTGTGCTACTTTGGAACTGACTTGTAACATTGAAGATAGATTTTCTTCCGCCAAGTTCTCCCCCTAGATTTATACCTTTGTTTTTTTTCTTTTTAAAGCAGGGGTGACGTTAGCAGTTCTTCAGATCTGGGTTTTTCCCACACCCAGATTTGCTTTGGTAAAGAGAGCCTGGCAAGTCAGGAAGGAGACCACTCAACACTAAAGAAGGTCACACGAAGTTGTCTTCCTACGGGTAGGTATCGTGTGTCTAAGGATCACAGAAATGAAGACAATTTGATCATCACAGTCAAAAAGAGGACAGAGTTGGTTCTTCAGAGACAACAGGGAATACAATGAAATTTAGGACCAAGAATCAGAAGATCAGGCTTCCATTCAGAGCTTTATCTTGAATTGGGCAACCTAGATCAACTGCCTTACCACTCTGAGCTTTAAGTTCCTCATCCCAAAAAAAAAAAAAAAAGTACATCAATATTTTTCAACTAGCTTCCCATCAGACTCATATATAGTTGTAGATACAAACTACACATACGTCACATACACAGAGATACATAGACATCAGGGATCAAGTTCTCTTCCAAGATTTTAGATTTAATTGGATAGTAGGTGAAGTCCAGACATTAGGGAAATCTGGGTTTATTTAAAAACTACCCAGGTGACACTAAGGGGAATCACGGTTGAGAGCTACTAATACTGATAGCATCTAAATAACCCCCATTCTCCAGCTATAGAAACTTAGCCCAGTGATGGGTATTAAGGAGGGCACGTATTTACATGGAGCACTGGGTGTTATACGCAAACGATGAATCATGGAACACTACATCAAAAACTAAGGATGTACTGTATGGTGACTAACATAACATAATAATAATAATAATAATAAAAGAAATAAGAATGAAATTTATCTGCAAATAACTAACAAAATAAACATTTTGTTTCATTAATCTATGTGTCTGTTACATTGTTAATACCACAGGGTCTGAACTATGGAATTTGTTAGTAAAGCTTGAAATATGTGTTGTGTGTCTTCCAACTTTGTTTTTATTCTTCAAATTGCTTTGATTATTCTAGGCCTTTCACATTTCTGTATACATTTTGAATCAATTTTCAATTTCTACAAAAAAATATGGAAGGATTTTATGGAGATTGTTTGCAGTGTGTAGACTGATTTGGGGGAGAAATGACAACTTTGATAATATCAGATCGTCCCTCTGAATATATTTTTCCACCTATGTAATTTATTTTTAAAATTTGGCTTCTCACATTAATGTTTTGTAGTTTTGAGCATAAAGATATTGCATAACCTCTTTCCAAACTTTTTCTAAGCATTTCTAGACTTTTTGTTTGTTTGTTTCAGGAGTAGAATTTAGTGACTCATCACTTACATATAACACCCAGTGCTCATCCTGACAAGTGCCCTCCTTGAGGCCCATCACCCATCTAGCCCATCCCCACCCCATGCATTTCTTGATTTTGATGCTACTGTAACTTTTGATGTTATTTTCATTTTAATTTCTAATTGCTCACTGTTATATAGAGAAATGTAGTATATTAGCCTTCAACCTGCAACACTGCTAAATTCACTTGTTATTCCTGGTAGCTCTTTGGTAAATGCTCTGGGGTCTTCTATGCAAATTATCATGTATTCCATAAAGAAAATTTCATTTTATATCTTCTTTTCCACTCTATGTACCTCTGTTTTCCTTGTTTTATTAAAGTGGTAGAACCACCAGTAGAATGTTGAGTAGGCAGTATTTTTTTCATCTTCGAAGGAATACATTCAGTCATTTGCCATTAAGTATCATGTTTTCTCTGTAGGTTTTTTGTAGATGTCCCTTATCAAGTTGAGGAATTATTGTCTATAGACAATTTTTATAATGAGTAGACACTGAGAATTTTTATAATGAGTAGACACTGAATTTTGTTGAATGCTTTTTCTGCATTATATATGTGTTCTGTAATAAATATTTACTTTGCTTAAACAGTCTAGTATATTGGTTTTTTTAAATATTGAACCAACTTTGCATTCTTAAGATCAACCCTAATTTGTTTTGCTGTGTTCTATTTTTTTCTTACTGATGGATTCAATTTGCTCATATTTTGTAAAGGATTTATATTTCTATCTTAATGGAAGATACTGCTTCCTCAGCCATTGCCTGAAACTGGGGGCAGTCATGGTAGCCCCCCCGCCCAACTGTGGACCGTGTTGCCCCTACCTCAGGAGCAGACCTCTTGCTTTTACCCCTCACTCAGCAGAGGTTTATCTTTGCTTTGTCCCTTCAGCAGCTTATGCCCTTTGCTTTGTTTCTTTCTCACAGGCAGTCAATCTTTGTCTGAACCTTTGAGACAGAAAGGTTGCCTGGCCCTGCCCTGGTGACTTAGGATCTTTGCTTTGGAGAAGAGAAGTTTCCAAGAAAGTGGGTGTGGCTTCATGCTGAAGGGGACTCTCTGGGGTCACTGGGAGACAGCTGTATCTCTTGTGAACACCAGTAGAGGTCCGTGAGAAAGAAGGTGCACATGAGTGTGAATTCTCCTCAGGTCTAGGCCTCCCAGGGATTTTAAGGTGTCATGTTAGCCCATAATTGGCTTTTAGGAACTTGCTGAAATTTTGGCTGATTTTTTCTTACCTGTTATTATGGTGGCTGACCCTTCCTTCCCTAGTCTCTCCCAGGTGAAACGGTTCTTCCCTCTCTCCTTAGAGAAGTTGTTATCCTTTGCAATTCAGTTCATTTGCTTGTTGTGTAACCTCTGTTCTCTGATAAGTTCAAGAAAGGTTATGATTTTATAAATTATCTGGCTTTCCCCCCTGCAGTTTGAGGGTGGGAACAGTATCCTCTTGTGAATTTCTTCATCTTAAGCAGAGCCAGAACACAAGGTTTTGATGTTCATTTCTGACGTTTATATTTGGTGGGATCTGTCAAACCAGTCAGTTTACCTTTATGACTTTGGTGTGTGTGTGTGTGTGTGTGTGTGTGTGTGTGTGTGTGTTTTAAATTTTATATTTAATTTCTCTTCCACATTCTGAAAAAAATAAATATTCTAGTTCTTTACATTTTTATTCATCCTTATGTGTTCTTTAATGTAGCTGGATTTCTTTTTCCTAACAGTTAACCAAAGGCTTCAAAACAATTTATTAAATAGATCACTTTCTCCAAGTATTTGGCTCCTACAACTTAATATATACTAAATTCCTACATGTATTTCTTCCCCTCTGTGTTTACACAGATGTATGGTATGATAGGTGTGGTCAATTATCTGCAAAGATGGCTGCCAGTAATTCTTTTCGTTCTAATACGTGGATGTTGCTCGTCTACCAAGAAATGGACAGTATTTCCTCTTCCCTTGAGCATTCTCTGGCCTGAGAATTGCTTTGGTTGTAAGAAGTTAAGAGTTAGACACACCACTTCTGGGCCTTGGGTTTAAGAGGCTTGGCAGATGCTGCCTTTCCTGCTTAGAGTCTCCCTCCACCATGACTAAGCTTGGCTATCTTGCTAGAGAGACCAGATGGAGAGCATGACCTTCAGAAGGGTGAAAGTCCATGGTGGGTTGGGGGGAGAAGGAAGGAGAACCTAGAAGATGAAGGACCATGAGAAGAGAGAGGCCTCAGCTTCCCAGCTGAGGAACCAGGCATGCAAAGGAAGCCATTTTGGATCCTCCAGTCCAGATTGGGGTCCACCTGACCAAGCCTAGCTGTCAATTCAGGGAGAGGAAATAAGCTTTCCCTGGCCGAGCCCCGGCAAACCAAAACAGAGAAACGTGCACCTATTAAGGGGTGGTTGTTTTAGAACAAATTTGGGGAGCGGTTGTTACGTCACAATAGATTACTGAGGAACGATCCAGATTGTGTCAGTTGAAAAAACCAAAGATTTGTTGAAAGTGAGAGAAGATGAACCAATTCTAGGAAATAAAGGAGAATTGAACACACTTACAAGTAATTGTGGGGAATTTGCTGGATGGATTCAATAGGAGATAGTCACCACTCGGCACTAATGAGAGCTCATAGAAGACGGACAATATTTATTTGTAAAAGACTGATCAATGCAAATTTTAGGGTACAGTTATATTGAAATAATCATTAATAACAAATTTTAGAACATCTCAAAACCAAATGCATTTGCCCTTGGTTGTTATGTCCTCTGTCATCAGGGAGGTCCTCTTTCATCTTGAAATCCTGAGTAATACCCCGCTTGCTCCTTAGGTAAGTGATTACAAGTGTGGGCATTTTGTTTTTCAGAGGAGATCCTACCCGCTGACCAAGGATGTCAAGCCTTGTTCTCTCAGTAATTGGGTTGGATCCATTCCCCTGGATTCAACCTGAGCTTTTTTAAAACCAACTATCTGTGTATTTAGAATATCAGGCAAGATGGCAGTCGGGTCAATTAAAACTGTCTGACTCCCTGTGAGAGACTGAGCAGCACTGAGGGATGGAGAAGCAAAGACAAGAGTTTATGAAGGCAGGTTTGGGAACATTAACCTCTCTTTCTCCTTGTTGTGTCTACTGTTGAAATTAGACAGCAGCCCTTGCAAGGCAAACCCCAGGCGGCAGCTGTCAGTATTGGACATCTGGCAGCTGAGCGGTGCTTTGGCACTGGTTCACCTTCTCCACCCCTAGCCCAGCCCGGAACTTTCTGAGGCTGAGTATCACAGATGCCTCTACTCCATGTATCAGTCTTACTGAAAAGCAGCCCCAGGGACACGAAGGGAAGAATGATGTTATGGGGGGAGTGTTCTTGTGGGGGGAGGAGAGGGAGGGTCTCATGAGACATGTTCTGCACACAGAAGGTGGGATGGCTATGATGTTTCCCATCACTCAGGAGTCCTTTCACATTTGTAAGCCTGTAATCAGATCCTGTTCATTTATTATCCCTAAAATGACATGACAGGAACAGTGACTTGTAATGGAAAATTTTCTACCTGGGTCTTTTTATTATTTCAGCAAAGATATAAACATCTTCATTTTTCACAGGAGAATAAAAACTGTTAAACATACATCCAGTGGGGCTTTGCAGTCTTTCAAGTGGGGGCATTGGAAGCCAGTTTCTGCTTTGGAGTCTAAATCTTTTAAACCTGAAAGCAGCCACTCAGAGATGATCTACTTTTCATGTTAGTGAAAGCCTGGGTGAATCTTTAAAAGTAATAAAACTTGAATAGTCCCACTGGGGACTAGGAAATGGGCTTTCAGAGCTGGTTGATTCATTCAATTTCAGTCATGTGAAGTTTAAAGAGAAAGCAGGAGAGGGGAACAGACAAGATGAACAGAGAAGGCATGACTGACTTGAGAGGAATGACCCCCTGCCAAAAGTCATCCCTTAAGATGTGATTTCTCACGAACCTACGAAGAGAGACCCAAAAAGTCATGCCATTGAAAGGAAGGTCAGGTAAAACACATCCACAGTAAACTTCTCCCCAAAACCACAATTTGTGCATCTTACACTTTTTTTTTTAATACGAAATGAAGAGGGCATTGTGTAAGACCAAGACCTATCATGTTGTGCTTTTCCAAGTAAATTATGTGGATAAGGGGGAAGAGGAGATAAAGCCTGAGGCTTCCTAATTCTCTAAGAAAATAAAAACCCAGGGGCGCCTGGGTGGCTCGGCCGTTAAGTGTCTGCTTTCGGCTCAGGTCATGATCCCAGGGTCCTGGGATCAAGCCCCACATCGGGCTCCCTGCTCGGCAGGAAGCCTGCTTCTCCCTCTCATACTTTCCTTGCTTGTGTTCCCTCTCTTGCTGTCTCTCTCAGACAAATAAATAAATAAAATCTTTAAAAAAATAAAAGAAAGAAAAGAAAAACCCAAGTAGTCTGGGATGATAGTTCATACCTTTTTAGGTTGGTTTTCAGTCCTTTATTAGCTGCTTAATATGACATTTGTGAATATAAAATCGTTTCCGGGGAGGGGAGGTGTGGACAATAAACTAAAGCAAAAAAAAAAGTTTTTCCACTTACACAGCCAAGTACCTGGATGTGAACAGCTACGCGTGAGCTGAAGCCCCGAGCTCAGTGACAAGCTGTGGACGGGAGGGCTTGGTGTCACATGTCAGTAGACTGCACAGCTAGACTCACCCCCAAGGACTCTGGCTCCATATCTGTTCTCTTTACGTGACCTTTTGCTATCAGAGGACCATGCTGGGAGAGAGTCAGAATATTATTTTGAGACTTGGGATTAGTACCTAAAACAACGAAAGAGGAGCTGGAAATATTTGATTTAACTCCATTGGCTAGAGGCATCTCCTCTCCAAGAATTGTGAGTTGCCAGTGGCTTTTAAGTTCTTTCTACTCTTTGCTCTATGTTAACACGAATATGAACATATTCCCAGTTCTTTTCCCCTTGCGCTTAGTTCCTGCTGGAAGGAAAATGCTGATATTCAGAGACCTGGGGGAAACCTAGAAAACTGGACTTTAAGATCTCTCTGCTGCCCTCCTACTTCTTTCGCAGAGGTAATCGATTCTTTTCCTTCCAAAGACTTTCTGCCTTCCAGAAGAGTAATTTTACCGCAGAGAACACAGAATACAAACAGTAAACATTCTATAGGAATGTAAATACATCAGTCACTATGAAACCAAGACCGCTGGAAAGAGTCGTTGTACATATGGACTATAGAGTAGATAGCCAGTCTTATGTTGTGAGCTTTACTTTATGACTAGGATTTTCTTTCACTTTCAGATATGCTCACTGGAGCATTTACTATTATCATCCACATTTTAAAGCAGAGGGAAATAAGACCAACCAATACAGACCATCAGATCTTAGAGCTCAACTCTTAATTACAGCAGTACACAGCATGTAACTCACATGCACGTATAATTTGAAATTTTTGTCTTAGGTTGAATCTTCTTTCCACTTTGGTACCATTGAACTTGGTAAAGGCAAAAGGGACCACGAAAGTAGCACCCGCTTCAGTCTCTTTTTCCCTTACATAGCAGACAACAGAAGGAATCCATTCTGTATTGAGCCAGGGCCCAGGAGCTTATAGAGTTTGAGGTTGTAAGGACAAGCACCGATTTTCATAGACAGACTGACTTCATGGCTCAAAGTTGCTAGCTATTTGTCTAATCTTCTCTTCACCAAGGGCCTTGATTTACTGGCTGTGGGTTCAACCGAGTTTTAAACTTGGAGACCATAATCCTGTGATCAGAAATCTCTTCATTGGCCTACATCCCCAGCAGGTCCTGTAATTCTGCAGTCCTGTTTGCATTCTAAACAGAACATGTGTTTCATACGGTGTGAAAATGCCAACGGAAACTGCCTGCTTAATTTTATCAGCCTTCTTTTTTAGAGGGTGCTGACAGCCTTGCAGAGAGGCAAGGCCTGCAACTTGGCCTGGCAAATCTGCATTCTGTGGCTTTTTTGTTAAGTGGTACATCAGGAGATTAATTCAGCCTGAGTTTTGCATTTGTATTTTGTACCAATGCCCAGAGGTCTTAGGAGCAAAAGCATATTTGATACCTATTTATCTTTGGCAAGGGGTTGTCATGGGAGCCAAGGTGATATTGACTTTAGTGAGGTCCTTTGAGGAGAGGTGATGGGGAACTGGATATAGCTGCTTGGTTCTATTTTCACATCTATCTGCTGTTTGCCAGAAGGTTGAGTTTCTCCCACCTCTCTGTCAGCACTTCCTAGCCTTTTCCTTCCTGTGGCACAGTGGGTAATACGGAGGAAGCTAAGGCATTCTCATGGGAGTGAAGACCCCAAACATGGTGGAGATGCGTGCTTAGGTGTCCATTTGTTCCAGTGGAAATATATGTTTTATCTGGGCCCTTTCAAATTTCTTATGTTGGTGAGTGGTGGTGTGAAAGGAGAAGGCTGAGTCTTTTAAAAGAAGATGCCCTATTGTTAAGTGTGAAAGAACAAAGACAGGTCAGGAATGTCAACAAAGTGTGGAAGCAAAGGAGAATAAGGAACCCTCAAAGAAAAAAGAAGTCTCCTGATAGCCTGGAACCATCTATGAGGGCAAAAGCTGAAACCATAGGGAAGCAGTTGTGTGTTGACCAACCACTTAGATTCTGTATTTTGTCATTTAAAAACTGTCATGGTTTCATCCATTACTTTAATACACTGCTGGGCGAAAAAAAATGAGAAATGTATTTAAACCAAGTGTTAAATCCCAAGTTCCAAATTTGTAAATGAGCTTCCAGTGCTCTATTTCCTAAGCTTAAAAATATCCTTTTTGAAAGCAATGCCCAAGATAATTATAAAGACAGAGGTTTTTTTTTTTTCTCAAAGCACTCTGGGCTTAAAACACACACACACACACATACACACACACACACACACACACACACAATTGCTGTCTTCCTTCTTCCCGGTCAGTTTTTCTTTCCTAATATGTGGCAAGCATTGTGCTAAACAGGTTAGCTGGATTGTCTCAGGAATCCTAAAGTTTACACCCATTTTACAGGGGAGGCACCAAGGCATACAGTCATGACACAACAAAAGTTGAGTTCTCTAACCTAAGTCTGCTTAAACTCCCATCCAGCTGTCCTTCCCAGTTATCGAGACTAAATAATAATACATATTCTAGTTGCATGTGTTTTTATCCATAGCCACATTTTTTAAATCTACTTAAATTGTTTTTAAATGTTTTCCTTCTATTTTCCTGTGGAAAACTAGATTTGTAGTCATCTTCCAGTGATGTTTTTTTAATAGTAGTAAACTGTATGGTAGGGTATACCTAAGGGTAGATTTATAGATATATAACTATACTAAAGGATACAAAAGAAACTGTGATTGCCCCCAAAGGGGGAAAAAAGCAAGTAACATGGTCAAGGGTAAGAAGGCTGATCTGTTGAAATTTTTTATATGTACTTCTATTACCTAACCAAAAGCCATTTTTAAATCCAATCCAAATAAACAAGAATAACAGAAACTTATTCGCCTGGAAGAATGTTGGCGTTCAAGTGGATAAGCAATTACTTGTGATAACTCTTATGTACCATCAATATAACATTATTAGCCACATCCTATTTTCTGCAAATTATTACCATTAAAAATTACTTCAAATCCAATGATCTGTTAATTACATTTAATTCTTCTCGCATGTGTCATAATTTCAGCCTTTAAATAAAAATAGATGGGTTTTATTTAGATGCATTGATGCATTCTACGAGGAATCCATGCTTTATTAATCTTACTCAAAAGAAGTTAAAAGTTCAAAAGGTCAGCTTTATATTTTGGATTTCGACAAGGCATCACCCCCAGGCCGTGCGTAGTAGCAGGACAGAAAGTCATGACTGCTTCTTCGAGAGCACTCGCCACCATCCAGAGGCTGTATTTCAGATCTGGGCATCACTATTCACTCACTCTTTCATCCATTCATTCCTTGAATTATGCACCATGTTAATTAGGTCCTTTTCAGATGTCCGGTTTCCCTCTGGTCCTGACAATATTTGGAGAATTATGGGAGGAAAGGAAGGCGTTTCAACAGAATCACACAAAAGCAGTTCCAGTAACCTATTCAATTGCTGGGGTCCCAGCTGCTCATCCCTACAGACAAAATTGTGGGCATGGCACTCTCGATGGTTGCATAAATGCCAGGCATTCTCTTAGACTCACATGCAAGTTAGTTGAGGTTTGTACTTGATCATTGAATCCTTTTTCTGTAGCCAGCTGGAGTTCTTGGCTATAATATGTAAACAATTCTTGGATGAATCAGGCTGCGGTCATTGTAGACCTCTCACCTGACTGAATAACTAGATCTGTTTTTCAGTTTCATTTTTAAAATGGTCGATGACACATCAGTTAGCATGCAGAATCCATTGTCCCTATAGAAGCATAATATACACATGAATAAGATATTCTGCAGGCAGTTAAAACAAACTGCTGGATGTCTGATGGTCAGAGGCAGCACGACAGAAAATGGCTAAGACTCTGAGCTCCAGGGTTTTACAGCCTGGATTTGACCGAGGCGTTTGCCCCTAGTTAGCGCTGTGTCCTGGGGCAGGTTCCTTAAATCTCTCTAAGCCCCCTTGACTCTCTTAAAAAAGGTTTGTTGTAAGGATTAAAGTACATAGCAGGACTAAAGCTCTTAGTACAGTGCGTGGTGTTTGGTAATCACTCAACAAGTGTGATTTTTTAAAAAGATTTATTTACTTTAGAGTGAGAGCACCAGCAGGGGGAGGGGGCAGAGGGACAGAATCTCAAGCTGACGCCGGACTGAGTGTAGAGCCCCACGAGGAGCTCAATGTCACGACCCTGAGATCCTGACTTGAACGAAACCAAGAGTCAGACACTTAATCCACTGAGCCACCGAGGTGCCCCATAAGTGTGAATTTTTATTTTTGTGTTTGAGTCCTTCAATGTTGCTGAAGAGCTGCAGGAGGGTAGGGGTGACGGAGGGACTCGCGTAGCTGCGCTGCAAGGGTGGGTTGAAATAAGAATTTCCTCTGAAAGCTCAGGTTTCTCCTCTCACATGCAAAGTCCTCCAGAATACATTCCTAATCTAGACTTCCACCTCCTTCCCAACAGAAGCCTTCTGCTTTAGTCAGAGGCCCTGACTCCAACTGTTCTCTGAACTTCCCCTGGAGGGGAATGCGATGCCTTCTTCAACCCCGTTCAAATGCGCCAGCCTACAAAACCAGCTCAAATTTCATATCAGTGAAGCTCTTCCAAAAAATTCTATCCATCCCTCTCCTTTCCCAAATGCCAATGGAAGAATTAAATAGTTTTTGCCACTCATCGGGAGGGTGCATCCGTCACATTTGGGAAGTCTCTTGTTGCCATGTTAGGATGTGGACATTTTTGAGGAGTCCTTATTCTGCCTACCCAGGTTGTTTACCAAAGTCTATTTAGGATGGTAATTATACATACACATGTCTGAACTAAATACGTTTTTTTCAATTGTGTCTGTGTCTTGCCTCTCTGTCAAGATTCTGGAAGGTAGGGAGGAACAAGAAGGGTGTGTCTTAGTGTTCTTCTGTAGCCCTAACCTGAGCCGTCCCAAGTTTCGCAAGGTGAGATCGATGACCGAGAAGACACTTGGCAACACTTGGCAGATTGCTGAGTCATTCATTCAGGAGTGTCTTCATATTCCTAATCTTCTATCTTAAATAGTCAAACTTATAAAGGATTTACTTTTAATAGGAAGACTGATCTAAGAGAGTCCCTCTGATACAGACTCTTCCTTAAGCAAATGCCGTGAACTTGACTGACCAGACTTGGAATGATTTAAGTAACAGGTGTCATGATCTTGAAGCTGAACTTCAAGGTTAAGTTTATTGGCTTAGAAGAAAAGTTTGTCCTAATAGCCTTTATTAAAATCATGCATTCCAGCAATGGCAAAGGAGATAAAATGCCCTTTGCACAACAGACATTTGTTCTCCAGGAAACAGTGTTTAAATGTCCTTCATGTTTACATAATTTTATGAGTAGGGTGATTACTTTTTTTATCCTGTGTAGTCTATTAAAATATTAGAACTTCTCTTCTTAGCTTTTTCTTGTGATATTCCCTCATAATTCTTCCTACATCTATTCTGTGATTCTAAATATATAAAGCAAATTTTTTAAAAAGTAATTTCTAACCTTTGCACAAAATTTTTTTTTTCTGGAATTTTCTTTCTTTCATTTCTCACCGGGAAACCTTCTAATTGTCGAAACCCCACTCAAATTCTTCTACAAGGAAGCCTTCCTTTATCCTTTCTCACCTACATGAAATATGAAACATGTCAGAGTTTTTGTATCCCTAGTAACTAGTGCCATAGTTGACATCATGAAACTAAAATGCATGTGTATCAGCTGACTAATAATAGCAATCATTGAAAAAAATGAAATGACAAGGTTACGTCTCTGGACTTTTGCTCTACAACATAATCCTAATCAATTGCTGCTTCCCCCAGCCCCAGCACAGCATTATTCGCTTTTACTTCTTTGCTCAATGTTTATAATGACTCTATGGGATCTGATTGACAACTTTGACTTTAAAGAAAGCTTTCTTCTGTTGCAGACCTCGTAAAAACACTGCTCTGAAACCCTTACTTGAGGCCCAAATGAATGTTAGACCCCCCAAGTAAAAGTGAAATTATTTAGCTCAAAGCTGGTAAGGAATTCCGATGTTCGGCTGCTGCCTGCCACCTACTACATCATGTGCAAATGGCCTGCATCATTCCAACAGCATTTATCACTCCAAGAGCACTGGCAGACCATGTCTCAGTATGCTATTATCTACCTTGGATTCTAGTTTAAATTTTTAAAAGGTGGCCTTGCCCTGCTACTAACATATCATTTTGCATCCTCTAAATGCAAACTAGATCCACTATTTGCCTTTACAACGAAATTTGAAATTCCCTCAGTAATGTTAGTAAATCTTACATAAATTCTGGGAGGTGGAATGGGGTAAGGGGTCACCATATACCAATGTATTTATTCACCTATTAGTCTGTGTAGAACATTCTGTCCCGAGGCAAATCCTCAATATAATAAAATCATTTAGGAAAAAACAACTACCACTAGACTGCACTTGGCAACTGATCACGGATTTCAATATTGTATTCTCCCGGAAACCAAAAAAAGAAAAATGATCTCAGAAAGGCTTGTTGTTTTGGCAAGCAGTGAAATGCAATCGCATTTCTACATATTGAGTAGCAGTTGGAATTTTATAAACGGTTAACGCAGGGACGATTCCAGGAGGCATTAGAAATATTAGAGTGGGTAGCGCATTACAGCTCAGCCATTCTGCACAAAACTAAGAGTTGAGCTGCATCCGTAGAGAGTATTTATGACGTAGCCGGGCACTTGAGAATATGTTTCTGGAAGCAAAATGAGTTGATGATGAGGGAAATTGTGTAACGAGTGATGCCAAGATAGGTATAAAGGAAAATTAGTCATCGGGAAAAACAAGTACATTTGGGCATGGAAGACATTTCTAGCAATCTCTCCACCTATAGAAAGTAGCCCTGGTTCAGACTTTAAGAAAAACAAAAGGGAATTAACAAAGGCCATAAAGTACAAGAGTCGAGCTGAGTTTTGGTCATGCTTTTCTTTGAATCCTTCACTTTGGCTTTGGTTAGAGATGTACACACACGTTACATACCTACAGACATATGTACCTGCGTACATGTATATCATTATACAGTTTCAGCCTAAGGAAACTTTTTCATGAGGATCCATCTTTTTTATTTTAACTTCCTGTCGAATTGTTCCTTTTCCAATCCTCCAAATACAGAGCTACGCTGAGGGGCACACCTTGTCCCGTCATTCCCTTGGCTGGCTCGGAACCTCCGCTGCTTTCACCACTCCACTGTCCAGCGTACTGATAACAGATGGCTTCACATTTGTTTTCTCTGGGACCTGAACTCTCTCCACTGCTTTTGTTCTCTATGTTCAACTGCCCATTTATGTCTCTGCAATAGATGCCCACAGTAGATCCCCATTCCCTTTCTTCCCCCTGGAGACTTCTAGGCTGGATTTCCCCATTTGGCCTCTTTCTCCTGGGCACCCAGGCTCAAAATCCTGACATTCTGAATCTCTTCCTTTCTCTCACTAAGGACAGCTGTCTAGCCTCTGGAGTCTGCATGGGCTTCACATTCTCTCTCCCGTCTGCCTTGTCTCTTTCCTTGCCGGGCCTCCAGCCTATGACTTCATTTTATTTTATTTTATTTTTATTTTTTTAAGATTTTATTTATTTATTTGACAGAGAGAGAGACAGCCAGTGAGAGACGGAACACAAGCAGGGGGAGTGGGAGAGGAAAAGAAGGCTCCCAGTGGAGGAGCCTGATGTGGGGCTCGATCCCAGAATGCTGGGATCATGCCCTAGGCTGAAGGCAGAGGCTTAACGACTGAGCCACCCAGGCGCCCCATCGGCCTATGACTTCAGAGCTCAATTAGAGCAGCAGCAGTATGATGACTGGTCCATCTGGCTTTCCTCTTTCCCCGCCCATCTTAGGTGTTACTACCAAAAAATAGGCAATTGCACGGGACACAATCCCCATGTGACAACATCTTCAGTGTTTTCGCTTTGTTTTCAGGATAAATCCAAACCTTGCCTGCCCTCTATCGAATGTACACCTTGAACTCTACTTTTATTCAATTTCTTTGGGGAGGGGCTACAAAGTTCTGTATTTTTTGTTCACATAATTCGTCTTCCTTGGCATGTTCTTCCTCACACACCTTTATCAGAGTCCTACCCTTTTCCATAAAATACAGTTCAAATCTGATCATGTTTGAGGAAGACCAAAAAAAATTCCATGTAGTTTATGTTGAAAATATTTCTTAAAGTCCTTATTAATCTGACTTTTCGTGTAGGAAAGCTTTTCATAGGAAAGCGAACTGTGGGAGAAGTAGGGCAGTTGTCTCCATGTCATTGTGGGAGGTGAGTCACTTGAATGGCATTTCCTGAATGGTGGGTGGCAGATGACCAGTGGTGGGTGGCTTTGAGACCAAAGCCTAGATCTTCGGACTCCCAATCAAGATCTCTACCTTTTAGCGTGAGTGGCGGCACCGTGGCATACTCATGAAGTGCTCACACCTAGCTATCGGGCAGCCTGGAATTCCAACCTGGCTCTGCCATTTATTAGGAATGTGAAGTCGGACAAATCCCTTAACATATCCGTTCCATTCCCTAATCTGTGAAATGGGCCCAGCAGGTTTGTGTGAGGTCAAAACAAGGTAATGCAGGTAAAGTATTTAGTACAATGCCTGCAATGAAGAAAGCCCTCAAAAATGCAGCTGCTACTCTAAGGTCATGACTGGATAAAATGGACTCTTCCAAAGACTAGAAGAAGGACCTCCCCAAATACCAGTGGCCTAAAGGCGGAGTTCTTTTCAACTTTATAATTCTGATTATGTCTATGCATTAACTAAGACCCAAGATGCTTTCCCTTCCCGTTCTAGACAGAATGGCTTAATTCTACCACTGCAATCAAGTAAGATTACA
The DNA here is from genome assembly GCF_017311325.1 of Ursus maritimus. NCBI lineage: Eukaryota > Metazoa > Chordata > Mammalia > Carnivora > Ursidae > Ursus > Ursus maritimus. Next base: position 10,195,260 of record NW_024424897.1, on the reverse strand, counting down.
CAAGTCCATCAATTCATCCTGTATTTTTCATGTTTTCTTTGGGTAAACATAATTTCAACAGCATTTTCTTGGTGGTTAATGGTGTTTTACTCCTATAACTGAAATCATTTCTTTGCTCTTTATGTCTCTCACCAGGCCAGGGAAATTAGAGCTTCAGCTCACATACACTTCCAGAAAACACTGTTTCATACCATAGATCATTACTTTGCCTGGAAAGCCCACAATTTAATTTTTGGATTAGCCACACTAATCATCTCCTTGAGAACCAGATGCCCCATTGCCAAATTGTACCAACAGAGAGAAGTAACATTCAGCTTTTGGAGAAATTCTAAGTAATTCCAAGCAGTTAGCAGTAAGCAGTGTATGTAGTAGCTAAGTGCTTCGTCTGGACTCAACGGTCTCAACTAATGTTGGCTCTTATGTAAGCGTCTGTATCTTTCCATACCGGTTTCTATTTCATTTTTTATTTTGGAAGATTACTGTAATACATAAATGAAATCCTACAAATCATTCAGCACAGTTTCTGTAATACAAGCACATAAAACCTAAATGTTATTAATGTTAGCATATCGTTGGATAAATCATAATAATAGCACTATGTCTGATAAAAGCTTCTACATTCTAGACTTTTGCGCTTTTCTCCCTTTTGTCTTTTCCTCAAGTAAACTGAAAAGAATTTGGCAAAGTTCCAAGTGGGTAAAGCCCACTCTTTCAGAGGGCCGTGGTGGAGGGGATGTATAGCAGCAGGTTGGAGGTCTTCCTCAAAATGTCCATGACCACAGATATTAGTTACAGTGCTAAGTGACTTCCAAAAACCTGAGTTCGCACATCCGATCCCAAATTGCAACAGCTGCCTGGGATGGTATTTGAACAAGTATCTACTGAGAAATGACTAGAATGTTCTTTGCCGTTCCATAAAGGGAATCTTGTTAAGTGAATTGGATAACTCTTGGGGGTGTAATAAGACTTGGCAAATCAGTGCCCTTCTGGAGAACATAATCATGCCTTGTGGGGCTATACCACAGGCACTCAATTATTTAGAGGGATTCTCGGGCACCCAGCCCATCAACTCTTGGAAAGTGCTTCAGGAATCACGAGGGTTGCCTATCTGAGCTGCTGCAAAGGGGAATGTCCTACATCAGACTTTAAAATGGGTAACACGTAATGCCCTGAAATTTCTCCAGTCATCCTCTGGTCTAGCCGCTGCCTCAATTCTGTAGAAGTACATAGATAAGGAGATTCCACATACTCACATGAGGAATTTGCGGTGCTTTCATCATACGAAATTTCTCTTAAGTTACATAGACTTTGTTGACATGTATTTCTGTAGGACTGTATCTACTGACTAAAAAACAATCTATTAGAAATAGGATAGTACAGGGAAAATAATCATTATCATTTGATATGCATACCATCGGTGGCCCACAAAACCCTTGCATGTAGGAGTTCACTTGATTCTTATCAATTTGGAACTGTGCCAGGTGACTTGCCAAGACCACACTGCCAATAAATGTCAAACTGCGTTTTGAATCTAGAACTTCTGAGTTTGAAATTCATTATGCTTCATAATACCCCATTCTACCTAAGACACTGATTATGTCACCCATAGAATTATAGGTTAAAAAGTCTTAAATAATCGGGTCTTCATTTATTTACCAAACAGTGTTTTTCAGCGTAGAGCATGTGTCAGTTTCAAATATCTCTCGTCCCCAGCTGCCTGCTCTCTACCTACCAGCCTCATGCACTCCATTTATTTGGCCATGCCTTTTCAGTGCTCCAACGAAAGAGTGTTGGAGTGCTTAATAAACTGTGGGTGTCTGGGACTTTATGCTCAAGAGGCCATGATTCAGGAAGTCCAATACTATATCCTGAGCAACCTGGCATTCAGCTCTGATCCCAGTAGCTACCCTAGGTCTCTCCTCCATGTAGGTTCCTAACCTGCCATTTTAACATGACCACCATTTAAGTCTCTATGCTCCCGACCTTCAACAACACAAACCTATAAACCTGGATCCTTCTCTTCCTCTTCTTTCCACCTCCCTTCCTCCTCCTCCTTCATCTCTATTCTAATATCCTAAAGCAAAGCACTTCCTGAGAAAGATAAATTCAGACTCCACCTATTGCAAGCAAAACTCTATCAGGTCAGTGTCATAGCTTATTCATTATAGTGCATTTATTACTGGTTTCAGAGCACCTTCCCCTAGGACTGATCCTCTCTTCCCCTGGGCTTTTACCAGCTTCACCTTAGGGGAAGGATATTCTAGGGTTTCTTTTTAGGTTCTGTTGGAAAGTCCATAGAATATGCAACCTTTATTGGGCATTACACCAACTCAGAGATGCAATTTTAACTCTTGGACCACCCCAATCCCGGTTACAAAGTGTCCCATACTAGAGATCTGCCATGTATGAGAAAGTATAAGACTAATTTTTTCAAAGGGGCCAAAGTATCCTTCTAGTTACCCTCCATGACTAGCCTTTAGTCATTCAGCTCAGATCACAGGTCCTTTCTCTGTGTGTTCTGCCAGATTGTAATTAAAAATGTTGAATGTGTATCTAATGAACTGAAATGACTGAGGCTCCATCTGCAGGTTATGATTCTTGTAACTGCTGATCTGTGGTTCATCACAGAAGGAGTCAGTCAACAACTTCATCTTACCGGGTGGAGGGATTTAGAGTCCTATTACTATATAGCTGATCTTAGAACATCTTCATGCCCATTGCATCACAGCCAAGCCCTAGTCTGACATAGTGAATTGGTGATGTCACTAGATTTCTGCCTCTGTATCCCTGCTAGGCACCCTCTGGGGCTATTTTGGACCTTAGTAATGACACCTGATGAATTGAGGTGCTCTATCTTTCTGACTTCGGCTCTGATCTACAGACTGTAATCCTGTTTTCAATATCCCCCTAACCAAGTATGACTTCATGGACCAACCGGTAGCAGGCAAAAGATCTTCAGCTCCCTCCTTTAGACACCACTTACATTAGAGATTCTTGCAGTTTTTATGGGCTCCTGCTTTAGACCCAAGTTAGCCTCCTTGAGTCCTACCCTACCCAGATTTCTTTTCAAAGTACCTAAAGTCTAAGAATCCTTTTCCTCTAATTATTCTGAATTTTGAGAGAAATCATCTTTCTCCTACATCACCAGTAGATACCATCACATTTTGACCAAAGAGTCGTGTAACTCAAGTCTGTTCTCTTCCCTCTAGCAACGGTGGGCTGAGGGTTTGGCCCAGCCTCATGTTCCTAGAGCTAGGATGGGAGTACATTTCATTGGCTAATCATGGCTAAGAAATATGGAGCAAAGGGCAAGTTAATTTTTAGCCCAAGTGTGTGGGTGAACTGAAAGGCAGGGTAAGTCTAAAATCCTCTAGGGAGTAGGAATGAGTGAAATGCCAGAAAGGCATCTGAAGCACACATTTGGCTAAAACAAATTGAACTGCAACCTGACAGTGAAAGGGTGGGTTTAGAAGAGTGAATTTTGAAGGCAGAGCAGAAAGTTCCAGGAAGTTACAAAGCCCAGAGGGTGTCAGCCTTTTAAAGACTGCTCAAGGCTGTGCCTATGATCTTGGGAGGCAGAATTCAAGCACACTGACCAGCTGGAAGAATGCTGGATTGCTCTACTCTCAAAGAAACATCCAATCATTCTAGAGCTTTCGGTTACTTGCCCAAACTGGCTTATTTCAGCTGAACAAACTTTACCACTGGCAAGGGCACTTGAAAGAGCTCACTAAAGCAACTCATGGAGTACTCTGGATTGAGTAAAAAAGTTTAACGTTTGGTTAAGCTATAACTCTATAACCTTCTGGTACTTTGGTAGTGATATACTAGTAATTTTTAATGCAGGTTCTTGTGAACATGATAACTAGTTTTATTTTTCTCTTCATTTAAGTTGAATGCATTTAATATACCTGAACAAATTATTTTCTCTAAGAGTATTGACTCCCTGTCCTCTTGAAAAATATATCATGTCTTTGCTAGTTGTTAAAGTGTAGGAGGCATTAATCTCAAGAGAGACCACACATACAGTTCTCTCTTTCACCTTATGCTTCCCCCAAGGGACTGAGGGGTTGGGAAGTAGCTGCTAGGCTGTGTATGGCTTAATTGTTCTTTGTGTTGACAAGTGTCTACCTATCCTGTAACAACAGTTTTCTTCACAGCTCTGTTACCTGTCCTAATTTTCCTAGTTAAAATTAGCTGCTTTCTAGCCCAAATAGCCCTTTATTCTTTGCAAAGATCTTATATTATTGATCACTATAACCTCTTGGGGGTATTTTTCTAATAGATGTATGTCACACCCCCAAAGTGAAAACCCAAGGGAAAAATCTATCAACACTCATATACTTCCTAGTCTCTTAAATTAATTACCCTAAGAAAAACATCAAAGGCAAAAACAATAAAACAAAAATGCAGGGGGTGCGTGTTTAGGGCAGTATAGATCCAGGACAATGAGTATATTCGTTTCCTATTGCTGTTATCACAAAATACCACAAATGAAGTGGCTTAAAGCAACACATTTATTATCTTGGAGTTCTGGAGGTCAGAAGTCTGAAGTGGATTTTTGGACTAAAATCAAACATGACAGAACTGCATTTCTTCTGGAAATTTCTTCTTTTCTAGGAGAGAATCTGTTTCCTTGTCTTCTACAGCTTCCAGTGGCCACCTACATGCCCTGCTTTGGGCCCCTTCCTGTCTCTGCAAAGTACTTCTGACCAACCTGTGCTTCCATCTTCATATCTCCTCTCTGCTTTTGACCTTCTTGCCACCTCTTTATAAGGACTCTTGTGATTACATTGGGCCTGTCCAGCTATTCCAGGATAATCTCAAGAGCTCGGTATCCAGAATTAATTCACCCCTGCAAAGTCTCTTTTACCCATCAGGTAACATATTAACAGGTTCCTGGGATTACGATGCAGACATCTTTGAAGGGGCTATTTTTCAGTCTACTAAAGTGAGATTTTACATTGTCAACACTTTTTGATGACATAGTTGACTCCTCCCAGATTTACTGTCCTACTTTTCATTTGATTCCGTTGAAACCCAGAACACTTATAAATTGGATCTGCAGAAATCCCATCTGGACCTTGATGGGGCTCAGTGTTCAATTTACAGTGAACCACTCTTTTCCCATTATAATGCAACTCTTTCATGTATCAGAGTCTTTGTGCAGGCAGGTTACCTTTGTGTAGAATGCCCTTCCTGCTTCCCAAACTGTTGGTAAATTTCTAAAGAGTCTATAAGTTGCAATTTAAGAGTCTCTTGTTTCTGCATCCATCTCCTCTCTTCTCCCCACAAAGAGCAGTTAAGTGGTTCTCAGAGCTCTTTGGCAACACCCGCCTTCCAACAGAAGACTTAGATGTGAAAACACAATTATGGTTTTACCTGACTCCCTGTACTCAATTAAAGCAGGGTTCATTAAAATGTCCCCTTTGATGTGCAAAAATGTTTATAATGTTCATTATAAAGTAAACTGAACAAAAATTATTTTTTTCACTATCCATTCTATTTCAGTTTCAGATGATTTTCCTTTCTTTTTTATTCTATACCAGATTTTAGTAACTATATTTTGTAAATTAAAAGCAATAAATGTATTTTTCAAAAGTCCTATTCATACTGAATTAGCGTCTAATGTTTCAATTCTTTTCCCAAAGTGTATCACGTAAGACTTTAATGATGTTAAATATAATGTATGTGTAATACTGAAATCTGAGAGGACTTAGTAATATTACTCTGTGTAGGCCCAACAATAATAAATCCTATTGTAGACCAAATATCCTTCACTCTACAGTCTGTAACTTCAAGGAAAAACCTAAGGAACTTAAGATACGTGCGATTCTTAGAGGATGAACAGTCAGCCTTTCAAATTCACTGAGGTTCTTTTCCAAAAAGAGCAATCATAAATGGGAGTCCGATGAATCCAAACAGGGCCTAAGGCCCTATCCCACTTTGCGTACCATCTATGAGCTTCTCCTACCCTTGCTATCACTTTTCCCCTCAACCTTGGACGGAGGTGAGATCAGTGATGTAAAACTCAGAGATAAGCTAAGAAAATCTCTTCTACACAAATTCTATGTAAAATTTTGGAAAACTAAGAATCCAATAACTTATTTTGGGCCATGTCAAAATGTCCCCATATCAACATGGGGACAACATGCCAGTCTTCAGACAAGATCGGGCGCGTTCAGGGTGGTATGGCCGTAGACTACATGCCAGTCTTCAAAAGAACCATGTATTCCTTCTCATTTTCTTTATTTGGCCCACATTTGCCACAGTGCAAGGTGCACAGGAAGTACCCATCATCTATTGCATGGGTTCATAAATATCATGCTTGCATTGTTGCAAATTATTTGGTGTTACTGGGCCATAAGAGACACAAGATAGTAGGATGAGTGGGTTCTGCGGCAAGGTATGAGCCTGAAGATACATAGCACAGTTTCCAAGATTCCTCAGATTCCATCTTTCAGGATTTGGTGCTTTATACTGAAAGTAATTGAAAGCCAGAAGGGATTTGTAAGCAAGGAATTCCATGGCAAGGCAGTTAACAAATTTGAGGGGAGAGGGGAAGAATAGTCAGAAACCTGCATTTCAGAAACCACTGCACTAACTCCCCCCAAACTGCAAACATGTAATATCTAAATTTAGTTTTTTAGAATATGTGCCATAACAAAGAATTACTGATATTCTTTGTAATACTATGTCCTTAGCTGCATTTCACTGAAATAGATCAATCATTAGGTGCTAGATGTGGCGGGGGGGTCAGGTTAATCAATCCATTATCTAATTATTCTATAGCATCTCTTCCCTGCGCAGAACATTGTGAGTGTGAATAATCAGTAGGTTTGAATCTATGTAAAAGCAAAAAGAGCAGAAAAAATGTGTGTCTGTGTATGTTTCTGGGTCAGGAAAGTCTACCTGAGGCAGAAGGGGGACATAGTACTAAGGGTCAATGTTAAATTCTTACTCCCATTTTACTGTTGACTCATGATTATTAACTATGTATAAGTATAGTATAAACACAATCTGATTTTAACTGATTTTTACAGAGAAATTTTTCCCTAGTAGCTTTAAATTTGATTATACTTTACTCTTCAAAGTCAGTGTTTGATCCACGAGGGATAATCAATTGAGTTCTATTTACATTAAAATTTATGGGGCTTCTTACATACAAATGCTATTGCTTACCTATTAGCATGAAGAAGGTAAGCCATTTCCATATGCATCATCTAAAATGAACTGAGTGGGCACAAAACATCTGAATAGTGTCATTAATAATCACAGGAAAGAAAGAAGAACTTAGTTAAGTCTTTGACTATCTGGTGGTGGGTACGAGATCATATAGCGGTGCTCTGGTCCAAGGAAAGTATTGATACCTTTAAGCCTGCCCCCCACCTAGTCAGAGCGCGGCGCTACCTCTCAGATGTGTAGAGTCAGGACAACAAAGTCTGATCAGGAAGCTGTGCAGACAGCTGTTCCTGCCCATGTACTGCTTGTGGTTCAATCGTAGATCTCATTATTCCAAAGAACAGCCAGACTCCTGTTGTATGATCAACAATCCTTTTGCTTTTAAAAATATATCCGTGCCTATGCCAGAGACGCAATAATAAAGCATCTGACATAAGCCAAATCTTCTCTCTGCTGGGAGATAATGTCTGTCTGCAGTCAGAAGCAAGAACAGAGGAATGTAGAGGCCATGCTCATGCACTGCCCAAGTGTCTTACTATAAAGGAGATCCCACTAGAGCATAGATTGCCTTCGTCTAAAAAGAGAAATAAACGAATAAGCTGTTTTTAGTAATGGTCATTCTTGTCCTCAGCTAATGGATGAGAATGGGACGTACATAGTTGCAGTTTTCTGTATTTCATTTTGCATCTAGTTCTGGTCATTGGCATTAGAATGCAACACAATCCAGTCTGCTGGAAAATTTGGAGTACGACCTACCTCTCTCTCTACTTAGGATTTGCCATTGAGACTTTCTCTTTTCTTACTGTTACCCAAATTGCCCAGTCAGGAGCAAAAACACCTGCTATTAATGTGGGTTTCCCCAGCTGGATGAAATTGGATCTCTTGGAGGAAGACCATTAGCATCTCATGACAATTGTGTAGAGTTTTTGAGGGTTAAATGATCAAGGTACAACAGGATTTAATGAAATTAAATCTATGTGTTGGCTGAAATTGCTTAATACCATACGTGGCGTTAGATGAACAGAAAGCTTTGATTTAAAAAAAAAATCCAAGATCAAGTCTTGCCCAGGATTTCCTCCTGTTCATCTATAACTTCCTTCTTGTATGGCCGCCTATTACTGCCAATGCCTTTATTTCACCATCAAGTGGCAACTGATGGTAAAATTTTAACCGGTTGCATTAATTTTGATGGCCATCGGTTGATGTAAAGACCAAAAAAGAAACGTGTCAGTTTCCTAGAGACACCTGATCACCCACAACACAAAGATGGTATGAGTTTAGTTGCAATAGCAGCAAAAATATTTAGTGGAAAAATGTGACCTGCATTTCAAGGAGCACATGCCAAGAGGAGGGGAGGTCCCTGGAGCAGCCCAAGGTCTCTTTCTTCAAGAAAGAGTTTACAAAGAAAAAGAAGGAGGGGAAGACGTCTACTTTAAGTTATTTCACTTTTTTTTTCCTGTCCTTAAGTAGACTTCAAGTAATTGACTACTTTCAGAGTTTTGTTTCCCTGAAAAATGGGGATCTTTTTGTGTGATTCTGAGTTCTGTAAAGGGTCTTCTTCTATAGAGAAGGTGAGCAGGATCAGGTAAGCAGGATCAGCCTTGGATTTCTGATATAGGTCAAAAATATCTTCTAGAAGGCGGTAAAGCAAATACGGGCATAATTTATTACGTACACTTAGGAGTTTAGAGCACAGTGTGGACACTTTGTACTTCTGACCGCTTGGAGTTTAAAGGGCACCAGAGTTCTTAATCAGGGAGAGGAGATCGTCGGAGGCCGTCGCTGCTCTGAAACAAGGTAGCATCAGAGAACCCGCATCGCCCTCACCTGTATCAGGCTTTAGCTCAAGCAGAATAAGATGATGCACTAGATACCCCGAACTAATAATGAAAAAGAGCAAGCTTGCTTCTGTGCCCAGTCGTGCCTGACCTGTGTACAAAGAAAAGAATTAGCGCACCTATGAGTCTTTCTCGTTTCCGCAAAGAAGGAAACCTCTTGCAACGGACACATTACGGTTTCAGTCATGTTAGGAATCATTGTGAAAATGATCCTATTGATATGTTCTAAGAACTGTGGGCACTAGGTAGACCACGTCTCCTTTCAGTGCCTTTTTTGTTGTTGTTGTTGGTTTGTTTTTCTGTTTAATTTTCCTTATCCCTTCATGTGGTTATCTTTTTTAGTTTCCAGCTCTCTCAAAGCATAGAGCAACAAAAGTGACGAGATTAAAGAACAAGAAAGCAGAAAGGCGAGTCTATTTTTCATCTAGGTCCCCATTGAAATACCACAGTACTTCCTGTAACAAGTTGAACGAACTAGTTCGTGTCCACAGAATTTCTAGTGCTTCCTGTTGGAAACACTAAATCATAAAGTAATTTCCTTTCAGTAATGATAATTCAATAACTTTACAAGAAGGAGCTTTCTAATGGAAGAAAACAGCAGGAGGTGAATCTTTTGTCCATCGCAGGTGGCTAGCATGGCCACAATGTTTGCCTGATCTCTGAGAAGGGAGATGCCGCCATCATTGTTAGACTTTAAGTGACACTTCGGGTTTAAATATTCAAAACTAAGGGACAAGCTGCTTATTACTCAGAAGGCAAACTATTAAGGAGAAAGCAAATAGGGATAGAGATTTTTATTTGGTTAATCATCTATAGTGAATTACCTATTCAATTGAATAGTGAACATTTTTTTAAAAATATTCTCTTTTCAAACAAGTTAATCAAATTCAATATGCCACTCTGTGGCAAATCTTAAAATCAGGACACAAATGTAGATGAAGAAATGCCACCTCTGAGTAAGAGAAGTCGGCTAAGAAACATGATTTTGCTGAAATTTGGGCATGCCCCTGGCTTATTCTTGAAGACACTCAGGTCCACGTGAAAATGTTCTACCCCGAAGCATTCCATATCCACGGATGCCACAGTCACAGGGATTATATTCTCTATAAAATGCTAACATTCACAAGCGTACCACGAGGCTACGGATCTGGGATTGGCAAACCACAGTGCACAGGCCAAATGTGGCCTGCCACCTGTTTTTGCAAAAAAGCTCTGTTGGAACAAAGCTCCAGTCATTTGTCCGGATATTCTCCGTAGCCGCTTTAGCGCTACAATGGCAAAGGTGAGTAGTTACCGCTGAGAATATGCATGGCCTAAAATATTCATAATCGAGCCGTTTACACAGGGTAGGCAAACTTTTTCCGTAGAGTGCTTGACATTGTAGCACACTGTTTGTTTACGCTTTCTTTTCCCGGGGCAGGGAGGATGGCAGGAAACCTGCATGTCTGCGTGTGGATATGTGAGGCAGACAGGTACATTGATCAGCATCTGCCATTTAGCCATGAGTTGGCACCACAGATAAAATTAGTCCATTGTCACGGATTTTCTTTCTTCCTGCAGTCCATATTTGACCTATTCATGCTGTTGCACATAGGGCGTTCACAATTTCATATAATTAATTGCCTATAGAGTAAGCAGCCCTCTTTTAGATAAATGACTGCATTTACGTGTTTATCCTGAGCTAGGGACACGGTGTATTTATGCCGGTAGTACGCTGTTGTGTGTCATGAACAAGCAGAGCATCTTGGGAGACTTGAGGTCCTAGCAAATAATGGAACTGTGGTCCAAAACAGAGGTCCCGGATTCCTAAAGTCGGGACCTCCATCTCCTGCTCTTCAGACATAGCATGGCACTCAAGGCCAGCAAAATTAGGTCATTGTTGATTCTGCTGTAAACTTTTACTTTTTTTCTTTTATGTCTTTAATTATTTTTTTCTTTTATTATTTTTTTTCTTTAAGCTCTATGCCCAACATGGGGTTCGAACTCACGACCCCAACATCTACCTAGGAGGGCTTCACTCTCTCCCCACTATTTTATCATGGTGAATATTATTGAAATTGCCGAGCCTTCTGATACATTTTATAATTAAACAGTTACTGATTTCCACCTGCTCTGCAGCAAGCTTGAGAATGGCTGTTTAAACAAGAGTGTGAGGCTGTCATTCAAGCTAAATCCCCAGCAAACACAGAGGGAGAGGAGAGGTGGTTTTGGGTGCTGGTACTGATGGATCACTCAGCAATCGTTGAGCTTTGTTTTGTTTTTAATGGACATGAAAGTGTTTGTAAGTGATTATCTCCTGTAGACTTCACCTTAACTCTGTGAGGGAAGATGAGGGCAAAGATCAACATCCCTGGTGTGTGTTCATGGGATTCACTTAACGCATCAACACTTCAGGGTGAAATTGTAAAGAATTAAAATACTCTGGGGGAAAATTCACAGCTCAGAATCTAAGAGATTATGGTTAGTCTGCAGAATGACATGATTAAAGGATCACCCCAAATCATATGACCAGGAATTGGCTCAGCTGAGATTAGAACCCAGGCAGTATGACTTCGGAGCATGCTCAGCTGATGTCTATACTGACTCAAAATAACACCTATATATATAGAGAGAGCAACTACTGGTTATTCACACACAAGCCTTGTTTATTAGTTTCTGCTCTTTCCACGCATGACAGGGAGGGCACTGAAGACAGAGCAGTCAGCAAGGCATTAACCACATTTATTTATTTAGTTACTTCTAACCGACCACAACTCTGATGGTTCTTGGAAGAAAAAAGAGCAGGGTGCTACCCGACACGTAGCAGGAAGTCCTAACATACGTCAGAGGAAGTAAATTTTCAGGTACGCCTGCAAGGATGACTAGGAGTTTTGAGGAAGGTTGAGAGGAGGAAGATGCGTGGATACTGAAAGAACATTCCAGGCTGAGGAGGCAGGAAGTGTGAACACTCTGGACATAAATAATCATGGCGAACACTCACCCATTCTCCCTGAATTCATGCTCTACCCAACAGTGACTCCCCAGTTCTTGACACACATTCTTCCCCTGGTTGCTTTATTTCCTTCATCTCTTCCTTCTTCATTCGCGCCTCCCCCCACAGGTTCCTTTTCCTCTGCTCCTTTCTTAATGTTGTTGATCCTCAGGGCTCTGTCCTTGGACTAATTTGTTCCTGGCTTTTAATTCTTTGTATCATTCACTCCATGGATTTAATTACTATCTGTATAGTAAGAACCAACTCTTCCTATCCAACTCCTGTTCTTCTGAGAGCCAATCCTGTGTCTTTGGCTGGTTACAAGTGGATGGTTCTCCTTCCAAGTGTTACATGTAGCTTAAACACCCATTGCTCCCAAGGAACTCCTTATTAGTCCCCTCCAAAACCGCTCCTGTTCACTGCTGGGTATAAATGGACTTCATCAGAAACCCGAGCATAATTCTTTGCAACTCCTTTTCTTTGAGCAGTTCCCCCTCCCCCTTAATGGAAATCTGTTAATTCTGCTTTCCAAGCTTCTCTCAAATGTGACCCTTTCTTTCTACCCCCATTGTCATTCTCTTGTGGCACTTCCCCTGTGACAGCTATGTAACTACCTGCATCACCCCTTGCCAGTCATTCCCACAGCAGTCAGAATAATCTACCAAAAATGCAAATCTGGGTGTCAGACCATATTTACACTTCCATTGCCCTTAAGCTAAGATGGGGAGCACAGGTCTCCATTCTGATTCCCACCTTTCATGACTTCAGTCCCATTTCTTGTCCTGCCTACATTTCATATACCCTCAACCACTTACCAGACTATGCTCTTGACTGTCTCCTACCCATTTTCCATGTTCTGGATTTGACCTCAGAACACCTTCTGCTACCCATTAGCAGTTTGGATTGTTCTATTATGGTTCCATAGCTCTGTTAATTCCACCCCCAACATTGCATTCCTCACACTTTAGAATACTGCTTATTGAATTGTGGATAAAGGACACCGACTCCTCTAGCTTACTACAACTACATCATCTAGCATGGTGCCTGGCATCTAGTAACCATGTTATCAATACTTGTTGATGGACATGAATGAATCCTACAACCTCAAGAGTCCTATAATCGTAATATCAGAATAATATGAGATTTTGGATGAAAGACAGGCTTGAACCTTGGGTTTGTCACGTATTTTCTGTATTGGTTTTGACAAGTTACTTCTCTGAACTTCAAATTTAATCTGTAAAATAAGTTATAATGTCCGACTGCTAAGGTTGTTATAAAAATTAAAACAGTCTGTAAACGACTGAGCACATTTAAGTAGCTAACAAACGGGAACTTTTAGCTGATTAATTTAGTGTCTTCAGAAGTGGAACTTACGTCAAATGCCTAGGAGGTTGGGGAGCACTGGTGTGATCCGGCATGACATACTCCTTTCCCAGCTACTTAATTTCTTGAACTCTTAATTTTAAATTTGATTTTCTGTACTATCCTGTCCAACCTTCCAAGGAAAATGCACTCACAAGGAGTCACGCTAGGTACCACAGATGGTTCTTACATAGAACTTCACAACTAGAAGTCCCTTTTCCTGGACGGAAAAAAAAGTCCCTTTTCCTGGTTAGTCATAATCTTAGTTTTCGATTGCTGTAACCGATTGCCATAAACTTGATGGTTTAAAGCAAATCACACTTGATATTTTATAGTTCTGGAGATCAGAGGCCTCGAAATCAGTCTTCCTGGGCAAAAACACCGCCATCAAGCAGCACTGAGTTCCTTCTGGAGGCCCTAGCGGAGAGCAATCTCTTTGCCTTTTCTAGTTTCTAAGGTGCCCGCATTCCTTGGCTCATAATCTCCCCTTCAGACTTCAAAGTCCGTAATGGCCCATCAAGGCTCTTTCCTACTATATCCTGCTGACATTGACTCTTCTTCCTCCTTCTACATTCAAGGATCTTATGATTCCCTTAGGCTCATTTGAATGATCCGTGATAATGCCCCTCTCTTATAGTCACTTAATTAGTAACCTTAATCCCATCTGCAACTTGAATTCACCTCGGCCCTGCATGGAGACATAGTAACAGGTTCCAGGGATTGGCACGTGGACATCTTTGGGTGAACATGAATCTGCCTACCCCAGCCACTCTGGCAGGCACCGTACGAAAGGCTTTGAAAGTCCAGGTAATGCTCCCCAATGTACTAGGATGTATTGTTAATCCATTTGATGGATAAGGAAATGGAAGCTTTGTAAAACTTGCTTTCTCACCAGTCACATCTGGCCATGGCAGAACAGGATTCTGAGCCTCTTTCCACCACCTGCCATTGAGTTCTGTGTTCTTGCATGAGGCCCTGAAACTTCTCATGCAGGACCCGGTTTCTCTCCTCTCCTGAACAGGCACAGGCTCCAGAGATTTGTCCTGTTCACTGTGAAGTGAATGTATCTGTGTAGACACTCAGCAGGTCACCTTGAGATATGTTTTACTCACTCAGCTCTGCAGCGGCAACACCGGGGACACTGAATACTCAAGCCAGCTCCCACTTCCAATGAGAAACAGGAGCATCCCTTGTACAGAAATCCAAAAACCAAAATCTATAACTTGTGAAAAGGGAAGTAGTTTCAAGCCTGTAAAAGGACTGCTAGTTCTGAGTATACACACAGCTACCCTGAAAAGACCCCTATTTCATTTACTTTTTAATGTCAGCAGGATATTGGAAGATTTCTTCTATAGGAGTGAAATTACTCCTCTCCCATATACTGAAATCTGCGGTAAATGTCATTGGTATGTATTTCGACGTGGTTGACTCATTTATGGAGGTGTTGAAACCCTGCATTTCATGAATCAGATGTTACTGTGTTAATATCCATGGCAATAAAATTCTAGGTCTCGAAATTGAAAAACACAGGAACAAGATCTAAATCAGTTTTACTGAGTGACATCTTATAAGCAATCCAAATTCTGTTTCATAAACCCCTGCATGTTTTTATGGGTAAAGTTATGCTAAGTTCTAATCTCACACCTACAAGGTAATTCCACAAATGAAACCAAGTTTGCAAAGTTCAGAGGTAACCAGACAGAATTAAAACTTCCCTTCTCCCCCCCCCAATTCATTACGATTTCTGTTCTAATTCCTTTATCAAATGCTTCCTTTCCCATGGTGCAGATATGATGCTAAAAGCTTTGAAGATAAACTTTGTTTTAGTCCATATTTCCTGTTACCCTTGAGGTTTGGGGGCTGTAGTAAGGTAAAGGGAAGAAAGGGAGTCAGCTCACAATTACTCTCACGGATTTAAAGACAGGTTTAATCTTGGCTCCAATCAAGTTAACCCAGCAGAATGATATTAAAATACTTTTTTTTCCATTTCTTTCTTAGGAAAAAAAGAAAGAAATAATGTCTCCTTGCACTGGAAAATATACAAGTCCTCTTGGGATAACAAACATAATTCATTCTCACTCAGGCAACTTGTGAGATCACTTCCCGGTTGCTGAGCTTATAGGTTATTGAAACCACTGGGGTTTTGTTAAAAATAGCCATCTAATAAATCTGCCCCTTCTTTTAACTAGGATAATGGTGATAACTTTCTTATGGGTTATTTCCTTCCTTTTAGGGCAACTTTTTAAAAAAATCCCCAATAATTCATATGTCATGTAGAGTTGAGGGAAATTGAAATACCCTTCTGTATTGATTTCTGTGGATTGGCAAGTGGAGGTGTTAAGAAATTTAAGTGTAGTGATGGGGCTAAGTCAAGACCGTGCACCGTTTCTTTTGAGTAGGTTGAAGCTTTTCTGAAATGCCCGACGGTCCTGAGCTAAACCGATCTCTTTAAAACCTATTCGAAAGGGAAAAAGCCATCTTCCTGTATATTTTCAGGCCAAATGTAGGGGTTGCCCTCATTTTCCACTTTAGGGATCTTCTAAAATTTTTGTTAAAAGTAAATTCAAATGTCTTGTAAGAACATCGGGGCGGGCACTTTCTTATTTAAAGGAGACAGGTGGTAAAACTGAAAGTTGATTACTTAGGCAAAATCACTGGATTCCCTCTTTGTAGGTAAGTGTTGCAGCTAGAACATAACCAGCCATAAGGCCTTGGGCCTGCAGTCATGGTTCCTGGATCCTACTGCTGGGAACGCCTCTCCTACATTAAGAACTTGAGTAATGTTAACCCTCCTGACCTTTCAGTTTATTCATCTGTAAAGGTGAATGATAGTACCAACCTCAGTTTTTGTGTGTCTTTAATCAATACATTCATTTAATGTGAACTGAACATACAATAAAACAGTAGTAGTAGAAACTAAGCTTCATGGAGTCCATTCTGTGCACGTGACACATTCGTGACCTAGAATGAGTACAAGCGTGCCTGGAGAGTGATCTTCTCTGAGCCCCAGGGAAGCCCGAATGCCCAGACAACTTGCCTTTGGCCTCCAGCAGCAGCATCTTTCCAATCATGTGTTTGGTATAAATAAATATCAATTCATATACCACTTACGCACCAATATCATTTATATACCAATCCGATTCTCCGTGTTCCAAAGCACAAAAAAGACTAAGAAGCATAACTGATACGCAAAATATCAATTAAGTTTATTACAATGCATTTAAGAACTCAGGAGGTGGAAACATAGTGAATTTAACTAAATTGGCCAAAGTCACACAAGCAGGTAAGAGGCAAAATTGCCATTTGACTCTAGGTTTATGTGATTGTGATAGTTAATTTTTCAGTGTCCACTTGACTGGGCTCAGGGATGCCCAGATAGCTGGTGAACGTTATTTCTGGGTGCCTAAGAGTGTTTTCAGAAGAGACTAGCAAGTCAATCAGTAGATGGGGTAAAGATCTGCCCTCACCAGTGTGGGTGGGCATCATCTAATTCACTGGGGGCCCCAAAAAGAACAGAAAGGGTAAAGGAAGGGTAAATTCTTACTTCCTCTTCTTGAGCTGGGATGTTTCTCTTCTCCTGGCCTCCTACATTGGAGTTTCTGATTGTCAGGCCTTTGGACTCCAGAGCTTACACCAGCAGCTCTGCAGATCTCAGAGTAGGAGATATACCACTGGCTCCCTTTGCTCTTAGGCCCTCATATTAGGACTGAATCATACCACTGGATTTCCTAGTTTTCCAGCAGATGGTGGGAATTCTTGGCCTCATAACCATGTGAGCCACTTCCTATAAAAAAAATCTGTGTGTGTGTGTGTGTGTGTGTGTGTGTGTGTGTGTGTGTGTATCTTATTGGGTCTGTTTCTCTGAAGAACCCTAACTAACACATTGATGAAGGCTATGCTCTTACTTATCAAACTCTACTGCAATTGTCATTAGCAATGTTTAGTAATAATTAGTAATCATTCCAGTTCACTATTGATTCACAGATTGGCCATTACACAGAGGGCAAGGAAAGACTGAAGAAAGAGACCAGCACTCCGCACAGGCATGTGGCAGGTTTAAGAAGCAAGGGCACTTATATACATGTCTTGTCTTGGGTGGCTGCAAGACAAGCAGGCCTCTGCACCCACCCACCGAGTCTTAAAAGCTTATAGAGAAGGCTCAATTGGGTTCAGTCATGTTGAGACCATCTGGACAGGATACAACACCTTATTCTCAGGACTGTTCTTGGAAGAGCTCGCACTGTGGAAAGGGCAGGTAGAGCATAAATCCTAAGGACAGGGGTGAGGATGAGGGGTGGCTGATTGCCCAGGTCCAGCTCCTGGGTCAACCAGCAGTCACGTCCTCTCAGTGACCTCCTCTCAAGTTCACCCTTTTTTAAGGAACATAAGATTTCACTTTCTTGCCCTCTTGAGGTTAGGTGTGGCCAACGATGCACTTTGGCCAATTAAATGTAAGTGACATGATTCAGTTCTTGGTAGAGGTTTCAAGAGCCTCCTGTCTCACTGTGGCAGTGACTACGCAAGCCCAGTCAAGGCAATGACTCTGCTAACCCGAGTGTCACTAGAACAGACCATAGTGAGGAAAGCCATCTAATGCAGCACATGTCATGAGCTAGAAATACATTTTGGTTTTGTTAACACACGAAGGTTTGAAGGTTTATAACCACAGCATAACCCAGTCTCTCTTGATACAATCAGGCTGCTGCCAAAAATATAGTAAACTGTTTGTAGTGTGCTGGGAAATTGCCTCTTGGAGGATGGAAGAGGCCCTCATTTGTAATGTTGGGTGAATTATATAGTGTAAATATTCCCACTATGGCTGATTTCAAGCTACTTACGTGAGAGCACTGAATGTAGACCTGAAGCCAAATGGACAAAGAAAGGGGACAGAGGGGACGGGAAGGAAAAATAAGATAAAAACAGAGAGGGAGGCAAACCGTCAGAGACTCTTAATACTGAAGTTTGCCAAAGGGGAGTGGGTAGGGGGAGATGGGGTAAATGGGTGATGGGTATTAAGGAGGGCACTTGTAATAAGCACTGGGTATTAATATGCAAGTAATGAATCACTAAATTCTACCCTTGAAATTTATACTACACTATATGTTAACTAACTAGAACTTAGAATCTTGAAAGGAAAAAAAAAAAAAAAAGAAAAGAAACCAAATGGGCAAAATTAGCTCTGGCAAGCCAGTAGGAGGCCAGGTCTAATATACCACTTTCTCAGGGTATTTGATAGTAGCTATGACTCCATATTTCATTGAACTTGCAGCCCGGAGAAGCAATATTAAATGGGATACAAGGGAAAGATGTAAATGTATTCTGTTTTACCAAGCACACAGTGACCGAAATAAGGATCTTTTCTTAAGTACAAATCTTTCTTAATCTGAAATCCACTGAAAGGAAGGTGGTAGGATGGGGCCACATGGCTACCAATAGCTACGTGACTGTTGAAGTCCGTCAATCCCAAGTCATAAGAGTCACTTTTTGAAAGAAGCATCCATCCTAAATTTAGATGGTTCCATCATAAATACACAGCATAATTATGTATAGTGGAACATTTACGTATGTCTTCATGACACCAAATTCTGTTTTGGATCAATCCAATTTCCCTCGATGGTCTCTTCCAAATGATAAGATCTTGAAATAATGTTAGCATAGGTGGGGAATATTACAAGTAAACTCTTAAAGATACATGATTACTATATATAGTCCTCTGTGGCAAAGACTAGTAGGTGTTTACCAATCCTATTCTATTTTCTGGACACACTAGAAGACTGTATTTTCCAGCCTCTCTTGTGATAGCTTTGAGATTAGGGAAGAAGTGGTGTCTACCATGTCCAGATCTGGCCATACATGATTTCCCTTGCTCTATTTGCCAGTTGGCTGGCTGATTATAGGGGACCAATAAAGGACTTCAAATAGACCCTGGAAGGTAGTGGTACCACTAGAGGAGAAAAGCCAGAATTCTTAGGTCCTTGGTGTAAGCCCAGCTGTTAAATGCTGACTGGACTTTCTGTTGAGTTCTTCTGTGTTGTAGCAGCTAGTGTTAATTACTCTGATTGATATCTCTTCTTATCCGGGAATCTATTATATTTGTGTGGAGCTAAAAGCATATTATTTTGGATTTTTATATGCATGAAGAAATTGGAGCACAGACTATTTCAGTGAAACAATCAGATAAGCCAAAACACAATTTAGATTATCTAAGCAGAAACCAAGGGAACCCAGAAAGAATATGACCTGGCTTTATCCTGAGAATTACAGATTCCCAAAGATAGAAATGAATAATTGTTTCATGCATCTTCCAAGTAAAGAAGTTGAGGTATTTCCTCCCTCTTCATTCTTAACTTTTAAAAGATAGCTTCATAACAGGAAGTTATTTTTAGGAAATCTTTCTTTTAACAATGATCAGGCAAACACTATGGTCTATTGTTGAAACTAGCAAATTCTGTTTAGATCCAAATGCTCCAATTCTGGGTATATTAACTCCTCACAGCCTCCTCCTGTTTAATTCTTTGCCTGCTGACGTGAAAAATGTTTTAGCAAATGTTCGCTAAAATTCTGTGATAAAAAGGACTTTTTGAATCAAGTAAGTAATTAACAGTCTGTGGCAGGCACAGGGTTGTACTACCCAGATGCTCCCAAAGGAAGGACCTGCTGAAAATAATATGATCAGCAAAGGCCCATTAAGCTCCTTCAGTGTCTGCGTTAGTGGTGGAGAGCTGCCCTGCCCCAGGTCAGGCCATGCCTGAACGTCACTCACCCAGTGACTCTCACTGCGGGGGTGACCAGCGATACTCACTCCTGAGCTCCTGGTGAGGCTTTGTCTTAACATCCCTGCTAATTTCTCCCTCTGCCCAGTCTTGACTCCTGCCCCTTCATTTTGAAAAGGTTGATCCCAAATAAACATCATTCACCCTAAACTCTATCTCAGCCTCTTCTTCTGGAGAACCCAACTAGTGACACAGACCGCTGAAGGACTAGCCAACTGATAAGAATACACATATTTAAAGAGCAAATTTAAATAGAACTTGCTCCATGAGAGGACACACGGACGAGTCATCTGCTAATGTTTGCTCTGGAACGCACACTAGAGATTCTTAATGTTACTTCAAAATTTCTGACTGCTTTTTTTCTACACTTGCACCTCACAAACCAAGATATTGGAATATATTTTTTTTAAAAAAACAGGTCTTGCAAAAGACACTTCTTTCTTCCTGTATGCCAATGGAGGAAAGGAAATTAATTAGTTGATTAATTTCATATAGCCCATAGCTGTCAAATACAGATATACCATTTATTCCCATATCTCTGCATTTTCTTTAGCAAAACAAACAAACAAACAAACAAAAAAACACACACCAAAAAAGAAAAAAAAGCACCCTTGGACCCCTAGATGTTGATGAGAATCATTTTTACTTAGATCTGTCCTTTAGTTTCGTACTCCCACTCCATATAATGACTGTATGTAAAAATATAAGACAAAAGTAATGTCTTTCAGTATCTCTTTACCATGACTGTAAACATCCATCCAAATCATCTTTTTTTTTTAAAGATTTTATTTCTTAGAGAGTGTGCCCGTGCACTCTTGTGCATGGGGGGAGGGTAGAGGGAGAGGCAGACTCCACACTGAGCAGGAAACCAGACACGGGACTTGATCCCAGGACCCTGAGATCCTGACCTGAGCCAAAGGCAGATGCTTAACCAACTGAGCCACCCAGGCACTTCCCCATCCATATAATCTTATATGATGGTTACTCTTGGAATTAATTATAGCCACTGAAGCCTGGCATGTGAGTGTTTATTAAAATTATAAATTCAGTTTATCCCAGTTTCTATTATATATTTCTGAAGATTACAACCGGGGCCATTCTAATATAGAATGGAGAATTATAACTATGTTATCAGACAGCAGACGCTACAAAACCATTCCTTTGTGAAAATATCTCTGATTTGTCTGCTGGCATTTACCCCTAATGACCTAGTTCTTCAGATTATAAATAGTGCTTTGTGTATATTATGTTTAGTTATTATGAATATTATTTAGTGTACATTATGGTCGCTTGCCATTATAAATATCTTACATGAATTATCTCAATATGTCCCCAAAACGAACTTCTAAAAAGGGTATTTTTTTTTCATGGTCATCTCATTTCACTGATGAGGAAACTGAGGCCCAGGGAGATTCCCCAATAATGTGTCCAAAGGCAACGTTAGTACAGATAAAACCAGGATTCGTACCCAAGCAGCCTCTTATTCGCTGGGTTTTAGAGCTAATATTTAAGGTACCGGTTTCCAGGAGGCCTCCAGTGAAGAGTAAATTCCAGTCAAAAAGATAATTCTCGCAATTAATAGTTGTACTTAAATGCCTGTTATTTATTTACAGGCCTAAGAAATTAATACACGAGTTAGAATTAATCCTGTCAATTTCTTTTAGCAGTGTCTTTGGAGACTGGGTCACAGTAAAATAGTATATAATTGGGGGGAGTGAAGAGGAAAGAGGGATGGATCATGAGCAGGAATTGCCATTCTGAAAGGGCAGTTTGGATGGGGAGCCACACAAGCGTGTTCCTTGGGACCAGGGGACAGAAGCACAAAGATGGCAGGCGTCTTGTGATGTGGGGGTGTAATCTGGTGCATAGAAAGAGAAAGTAATAAGGTGCCAAGGAATGATCTTCCCTTTGGCCGGTCTTTTTCAACACTGTTTTAATTTCTCTCCATAACACAGTGACAGTGTGCTAATCCACTTTGAATTTTCAATGAATTCAAATATGTTTGAAAGTCTAAAGCCATAGAAAAAATGTTTATCTACAAAATTAAATGTAAAAAGAAAAAACAATTTACTTGGCCTACAAGATGGTAGAAACTTGAGCATGCCATGGTTAATCTGCAGGTAACTAGAGGTGATTTCAAGGTGGTTTACTTTCTAATCAAAATTCAAAATGCAACTTCCATGAATTTTTGTGTGTGTTCTCTTATTCAATATATATTCTTTTACGAGCCATTTCTGTAACTCTTTTTGAGTCCCAGCACTAGATGAGTCACACGTTTTACTAAGTGTTTTCATTTTTCAACACACTGAATCCTTGATAAAAATTGAAAGTATGATTTTTTCCCCTTCTGTAATCAAAGAAAACCAAATTCAAAGGCTCTTCCAGAATGGGCTTTCATATCTCAGATCATCACTTATCTACCCTACTCAGTTCCAGTTCTGTTTTCCTCAAAACATTATGATTGGGTAAGCCCTGTAATAACTAACTTTGTGGAGGGCGGAACTTTTTGCACGGGCCGATTACAATGTTTATGTAAATTACCTCGAAGTTTGGCAGATCCCTTTCTAGAGACAGGGACTCTTCCTGTTATTATTTCGCCCAAATCTGCTCGACTCTCTGATCTTTGTATTATAAAAACAAAATGCCTTTACTGAATCCTGACATGTCATGAGCTTGACAGTGCTAAATTGCTTCTCAAAAGCAGCAAATGTTTCAGCCTGTCTTCTTTAATAAAAAAAAGAAAAGAAAAAAAAAACCTGTTCTAATTTCTTAACCGCTGAAAAAGAGCAGAGCTCACATCAAGTGTGACTCATGATTACAAATCCAACACTTTTCTCTCTCCTTCCCTTGTCCCTTTAAAAATTGATCTTGTACTCAGTTGCCTTCTGACTCCTTCAAAGTATCCTAAAATTCTTGAGCAAGAGAGGAAGGAGTATTTGGCTCAATTCTTGTTGATGATTCAGTCAATCACTCCAAGAACAGACAAGAGTGGTCAGAATTGTAAAGTGCGGTGGTTTTGTAATGTATATACTGGTCATCTTCCACCATTTATTACTATAATACTAGTTAGCTCTAAAATTAGCAACTGTTAGGGGGAAAAAGTAAAGCCCCCCATTAGGTTTAGACAACCAGTTACTGTCCTAAGCTCAGGTCTCTAGAAATGCAAATTGCTGTGGCAAATAGTTAAACCACCTTCCCTCTCCTCCCCTTCTTCAGCTCTTCTGTCCAGAAGTCCTGACAGCTGTTCAAATGGACAGCTGGTGTGAGGGTTTAGGAATAAAATTATGGCTATGCCTCCCACAATTCTGGGATGGGTGGATGGTAATCCTGATAGGTAACCAAAGCTATTTAAAAGGTCTGTCTTCTCTTGCAAACAGGAATTGGTATTGTATCTGACCTTTGATCAGAAAACTGGGTATAGCACATGAATATGCTCTTTTTATTTTAACATTGGATGGGCCACCCTTTTATTTTGATGTATAATTAAGACAATTCCAATATTTAAAATCCAACCAGTGCTTATGGATTTTTTACTCTTACTAGGCTAGTTACTAGTCTAGACTCCAATGACAAATAACTGGGTAAGTTAGACATGTTCTCAACTTGAGTCTCCATGGATGACGCTTCCAAATCTACCAGATCCATCTAAAGGATTCTAAGCAAAGAAGGGACTTAGTTTTTGGTATAGAGGGAGGCATTTATCATGTCTAAAAGCACTTTTGGTTGTCACGACTGCTGTTATCTGGGGGGCAGGTAGAGGTCAGGGATGCAGGTAACATCCTCTAATGCACAGGACAGCTCCGCATAGCAAAGAATGATCTGGCCCAACAGGTCTGGAGCGGTGAGGTTGAGAAAATCTGGCATAAAAGAACTCCATAAACAAGGGGTGAGGGTCGAAAAGAACATCTGGCATTTCTCCAAATAAGGTTGCTCTTTTAAAAGAATAAAAACTTATATTGATCTTAGAAGACAAGATAGAGGACAAGTGGGCAGGGGTAGCTCTGAGTAAAATTGAGCAGTCTTTGTGTGTCGAACAATGCCAAAGGGTCTTACCCTCTCTTTTAGAGACCACAGTGGTTGCAGAGGAAACATACTGCCATACTGGCCATGCTGGTCCTTAAGATGACAACCGCCGTAGCACCAAGCCCAACAACTAACCCATTTGCACTTAGGAGCTGACCGCTGTTCTAAACACTTCTCACATTAAATTCGCAACTACACCATCAAAGTAGATACTATTAGTCTGCGTGTTTTAGAGACGAGAAAACTGAGGACCAGAGCCGTTAATTAGTGGTCCCATGGTCACTCAGCTGTGCATGGTAGAGCCTTGATTAGAACCCAAGTGGTGTGGATTTGGAGTCTTTGTTCTTAACTGTGAACAACTAAACTGTCTCTTCCCAGGTGAGCCATCTAGGTTCTCCTCCGTCTCAGCTACACTCCAGGTAGGTGGTCTTGGGCAAGTTATTTTCTCTGTGCTTTACCTTTATCATCTATAAGGTGGATCTGCTCTTTGATTTTGGTTGTGGTAGGGTTTAAGTGAGTTAGTGTATGGAAGGCATTTAGAACCCCCCAAAAATTTCTCAATAAATTTTACCCATAATGATGACAATGATTCTTCTCTGGGGCATCTGCATTTTAAGATGGGCTGGTGTTGTGTGGACAGCATGCACAACTTTTGGAGTCCAGCACAGTTGGTCTGTATCCTTTCACTGCTTGTAATTAGCTATGCAACTTTGACCAAATTAAAAAACTCTTTGGGCCTTGTTTTTCTTTTTTAAAAAAAATGTTACTAAAGGGAAATAATCCTTTGAAAAAAAGGTGTAAAATTTTCTGTGGAAATGCGTAGTTCCGTGTCTAAAAGAAAAATGAATCAACAGAAATAAAATCTTAAACATTGTGAGCCTTTGGGGAATCATAATTTCATATTAGCTTTCCTGCTGTCACCTAATCCATGCTGTTCAAGTATATTTCATCCTTTTGTAAAATCGTGTCTGTTATGAGAAGATTGTCTTCTGTGCTTAGGTAGCTAGCATAAGTCAGTAAGATGTTCTGCATGCTCGTGGTAAATCCAGTGTGTGTGTGCGTCCATGCATGCACACACAGACATACATATGAACAGGCATGTGCCCATAGAAATTCAGAGGACAAAGACTTGGCCTACCTTGTTTACTTGAGCCTATAGGCACAAACCCTCTTAACAGGTGATCTAGGAGAGGGCATGATAGAAAGAGCTGTGGGCCATGAAAAACTGGTTCAGAGGGATGGTTTGAGAACCCATGAGCTAGTAGAGGATGCAATTAGTATGGTTGGAAACCAGGAGGATATAAACATTATCCTCAGCTTTATGGATGAAAATGTTGTCTGTAACCCAGCATTTGTTCTGTCTTAGATAATTGAATTTTTCATAGTTTGCTTCTCTTAAACACTACATGCTTTTTGCTCTCTAAAGATATTTAAATAAAACTGTCTTTGTCCGAATATGTGTCTTGAAGCAAGGTCCTTTTTAGGAACACAAATGATCATTAGCTAGGATGGAAATGTATGACTTGGAGTCCACATGGTACACAAAAGCAAGATACCTGGGAGGTCAGTGACTAACAGCATCAGCTCTTTTATGAATCAGTAATTTGGCAGTGAGGAGTGAAGGATATGATACAGGCTCATGGCCCTCTTGGGTCATTAAGTACTCTTTTGATACATTGACTGTTCCAAAGAAATGACAATTTTACTCAGATACAGGAGATCAGTTACTAAGAAAGTTGGGTTACAGGATCAGTTGTATGTCATATTTTTTAAAGATATTATTTATTTAAGAAAGAGAGAGTACAAGCAGCAGAAGGGGCAGAGGGAGAGAATCTCAAGCAGACTCTGTGCTGATCGTGGAGCCCCACATGGGGCTCGATCCCAGGACCCTGAGATCATGACCACAGCCGAAGTCAGATGCTTAACTGACTGAGCCACCGAGGTGCCTCTGTGTGTCATATTTTTATTAATATTGATATATTCTATTTTTGATTAGAGGCTGGGATTTCTGTTTGATTTTTCTTTTTAAATCCCTTCTTCTGCTTTTTTAGAAGAAACCTGATTAATTCGATTCCAGTGCCCACGGTGTAGGGTAAATCCTTGAATCAGCTTTGTAGTCTATTTTGTGAGTGTTAGGGCTAAGTAGCCATATTATTTTGCAGCTTCTAACTAAGGGGTTATGTAAACAAGTAGATCAGTATAGTGCCAAAGAGGTCATCAGACAAGGAAGTCCTGGTTTTCTTGTAAGTGTTTTCCTTCTTTCACTATACAATGCTCTACTTCTACTTCTGAACCTAGTCAGGATTCCAAAAAGACACCAGATTTAAGAGAGGCACACTATCCTTTAAGATGGCTTCTTGGGTCACATCATCCTTATGAGATGGGTTCTTGTTTCTCCTAAAACTCTAATTATGATTGATTTCCTGTCTTCCTCTAAGGGTCCCTTGGGATGAATGGCATCCATCCCAATCACTAGCAGATATCTGAGTTCCTCAGATATCCAGCATGAACTGGATATGTCTATGCCTCAATCTTCCTTGGTTCCGTTACCCTTCACTCTGACCTCCAGAAACTTCTGTCGCCTTCGGTAAAACTCCTGTATATTAGGCTTTTCACTGGCCATTTCTTTTCTGTTTCTGTTTTCACATGAGCTTTAACCTGAGTCTTCCCAGAATCACCTAGAATGTTTGTTAAAACACAGATCTTGAGGGGCCCTACCCCTGATCCATTAGGTCTGCGGTAAGGACCCAGAATTTGCATTTCCATCAGGTTCTTAGGTGATGCTGATGCGGCTGCGTTGGGGACCCCAGTTTGAGGACCAGTCCTCAAACAGAATCTTGGTGAACCCTGAGGACACAGCTTTCCCTCTACATTCCTTTCAAGTGGCAGCTGGTGTTCCATTCACTCTTCACATACAATTATAACTTAAGATGGTGTTGGTGTTTGCTTTGCGGATAGCTGTTTCCCTACTATCCCTCTTCACTCCTTCCTGAAATATCCTACAAAGCCATCAGATGATGACACCTGCCATGCTTCTTGTGGCTGTTCCTACAGACTTTCCAGTCACTCCCTCTTCTTACTGAAAAATGTTAGCATCGGGCCAACCATCCTTCTCTCTTTTATTATGCCTGCCAACATTCTTGGTGTCTTCACCATCTACGTGCGTGATCCATGACTCTATCACTATCCCTCTATTGCCCCATCCACCCTATTTAGATTCCAGACCCCAAAACTCCAACTTTCTTACAAAACCTTCCTATATTTTCCCTGCAAATCCTACCCCCGCAAACTTAAACCCAACTTTGTCTATTCTGGGCCTGGACCCAAGAAGCTT
The DNA here is from genome assembly GCF_017311325.1 of Ursus maritimus. Lineage (NCBI taxonomy): Eukaryota > Metazoa > Chordata > Mammalia > Carnivora > Ursidae > Ursus > Ursus maritimus. The sequence goes on along the minus strand of NW_024424897.1, from coordinate 10,167,777 downwards.
TACACAGCTGGAAAAACAAAACAAACAGAGAGCCAAGCTGCCAGTTTCCACTTTAAATATATGATTTAAAAAAAATCAAATGGGCTTTCCACATGATCATAGCACAATTCTCTATTTTGGCCATTAGTAACTGGGTAGAAGTTGAGAAGGATGTTCAGAGTCTCTAACAAGAGGAAGAATAAAGTACTGGTTGAAAGTTTGGATTTTAGAGTCAAACATATATGAGTCTGTATTTGTCTCTGATTTTTACTAGCTGAGTGTCCTGGAATGCTGTCTTTTTACAGCTTTGTTGCCTCATCTAGAAAATGGGAAAAATGATAACATAAACTATAAACTTCATTTTTTATGAAGATTAAGTGAAATAAAGCATATCAAGTATTTAGCATACATAGCACCTGGCGACCAGGAAGCACTTTGTAAATATTAGCTATAGTCAATAAATGTTATTGAAATTATAACCCATCACTTAATTTTGACCAAGGCAGACACAGCTTTAGAACATAAGGTTAAAGTGTCCACAAATTAATATCCTTCTGTTTCGACTTTTTCCAATACTGATTCTCTAAGTGGCATCTGAGTGAGTTACTGTGTGTGTTGTCACAGCATGGGTCTAGTTGGCTAATCGAAAAGATCCAGTGACTTGGATGTTCTGTAGACCTGAAGCAAACCTTGACTCTCCTGAAATATCAGGTTGTAATCTATCGGCACATATACGAATGTTTTTCCTGGAATAATTAAATGTTGTCCAAGTTCAGCCTCGCCCTTGTGTTCCACCTTCTAACAAACAGAGTGAAATGAAAACAGTTTAGAGGAAACTGTAATGTACTAGTAAGTCAGTCTTTCGTTATGAGGTAGTAATTCTGGTTTCCTTAACAACCATTAAGTGGATCCATTCATGAGATGTGGTCAGTCATTACGGAGAGAGCTGACAACAGGCGCAAGGCTTTGTTTCCAGAATTCAGTTCATCAGGACAAAATCAGATTATTTCTAAGTCAATTAATAAGCGGCATAGAAAATGGGAAAAGGGAAGGATTTAGGGGTAGCTAAGAGTGGACAGAGGTCTGGTAAGAATATTTTAAAAATTCATTGGGGGGGAAGTAAATCAAGAAAACACTAAAGGCAAAGCTACAAAGGGTCCCCCTTGGGAAATTCCCATTAGTGATGGCAAGAGAAAGATGAAGAAGGTAATGATTAGCGAGTCCATAGCCATTATCACTAATGGCTGTTCTCCCATCTGTCCCCAATGCCATGAAACCATAAATATCTAATTATACTAAGTTTAATGTCTTGATAAAAAGCCCTTGTTTATTCCTTAGTACTTTCAGAGAGCAAATATTTTATTTGAGCAAAGGTTATTATGAAATTGAGATCACTATGGGTAGTTTGGTTAGGCAGCAGACTTTCTCCTCAACAACAGACCCTCTAAAAGAAAACAATTACCAGCCGACACTTTCAATGTGATTGAGAACATCACCCTATTATAATCTACAGATATAATCTGAGATTCCTACAATGTACAAATGCCTCTTCTGATTTCAAAACAAAAAGGAAAACAACACACCCAAGAAGAAATAGATGGGCTATTAAGAGGAAAGCCAGTGAAGAAACTCCTGTATTCAGAACAAACCATTTTTAAAACTACTGTAGAGTAAGACAAGTGGTTACCAAGAAATAAGAAGGAATATGTGAAAGTACTGTTCATAATTGTAAAGTCATTGTTATGCATACAAACACATTTCTTATTTTGTCATAAATGTTTTAAAATTTAAGTGTCTTAAGTACATTGAATCAGTATAAAACTAGCAAGAGCAGGCCCACTGGTACCTTTGAAGCATATTCACGTGTTTTAGGACTGTTGCAAGGCTAAGATAATGTATATGGTGACAACAATGCTTAATAGAAATAAAATGCTCAACAAATGTTATTAGTAAAGAATGACTATCACCATCTTCTTGATCATGACCGTCATTATATACTGTGAAAAATTAAAGAGCTTGAGGGAAGGCCTGGTCCAATAGATAATAAACCATTCCATAGACTTGTCACAGGTGGAAAGATAAATAAGCAGGAAAAACAAAGCAGATTATACTGCCAAGAGGTGCTGTTTACAATACTGATTCTCGGTATTTTGAGCAATACTTGATAGGATGTGAAATACTTCACCTCCAAGTGCTTTTTTAAGTAAAGGATTTATTTTCTAATTGTGGTATCGCATAGTTTTAGAAAATCATACAAATCACAAGTACGCAGTTTATTTTATTATTTTTTTATTATGTTATGTTAGTCCCCATACAGTACATCATTAGTTTTTGATGTAGTGTAGAGTTTAATGAAATTTTACAAGATGAAGCCATGAAACCGTGACCCAGATCAAAAGTTGAGTCTGGAAATTCTCTCTGCCTTTCTATAATCTCTTCAAGACAAAGATAGCCACTGTTTTAATTTGTAGCCCATAGATTAATTTTGCTAGTTTAAAAAAAAAATCTTCAGATGAAATCGTTTGGGTCAGCCATCTTTTCTCAACATTATGTTTATACCATTTTATCTTTATGATAGATTTTTCATTTCCGTTGTTATAGGATATTGTTTTCAATACATTACTAGTTGGAGTACTTTATATATTTACTATATTCTTAATTTATATATTTATCATATTTTCTTTTTCTTTGTAATGATCAAATACTTTATTTTCCCTCCCTACTGGCTTGTTAATTATATATTATGTTGTCAGTCTATTAACATTTAGAGAGCAACATGCCTCTATAATTATAAGTAAGTGCTGTTACCTCTTTCTGGACAATGCAAGGACTTTAGAATACTAATTCCATTTGCTCCCCAACCTCCATCTTTTCTTAGACTCTATATTTTTATTTCATGTATATAGTAACTCCTACATGGCATTACTAAAGTCCGTATTTAGACTTATTCATGTAATTACTCTTTGGCTCTTTATTTAGTGCTTTCTGCTAGGTTATGTTCTCTCAAAGAGCTCCTGTTCAAAGAATGTCCCTAGTATTTACTTTAATGTTGATGATAATTTATCTTGGTATTTGTTTTGTTTTGTTTTTCCTGGAAATATCTTTATTTCACCTTCATTTTTTAAGACGTTTGCTCAATACGGAATTATAGGTTAACTTTTTTGGAAAGGGTCTTCTGGATGTTATCTTTTCCGTTGAAAAGTAAACTATCAAACTTATCGTATTTCCATTGAAGGGAATTTGTCCATTTCTCTAGGTGATTTTAATGTTTTGTCTTTGTGGGTTTTTCTTTTCCCCCCAATGATTTTCATTTGATATGATCAAATTTCATTTGATAATTTTTTTTCTTCTTTATCTTGTTTGGGGTTTGTTAAATGTTTGAATCTGTGGGTATTAAGCATCTTTGGAAAATTGTTGGTCAATATTCCTTCAAATATTGCTTCTGACCCCATCCTCTTTCACCTGTTATTCTAGGAATCAAATTACATGTATTTTAGACTCTCTACCATGCTCCATGTATCTCCTGTGTCCTTTTCTGTTTTTCTTTCTGGGTTTTAATCTGATCTTTTACCTACCTTACAGTTGAATCATTCTCTCTTCTGTTCTATCTCATCTACAATCTGTTGAGTTCTTAATTTCACTTTCACTTTTTCTTCTTCAGGTCAGGACTTTCCATTTGATTTTTCAAATAAATTCCATCTCCTTTTTGAAATTGTCTAGCTTCTGAATATATTATCTTTAATGTTCTATCTGAAAACCCTAACGAGTGGATCACCTCCAAATCTGTATTTATTTTCTGAGTGTTTTTTTTTTTTTTTACGGTCCTGCTTTATGGCATGCCTCTTGGGCTTTTTTTTTTTTTAATTGGCTATTGATTAGTGTATATGAACAATTATTGAGGCTTTGGGAGATTATCTTTTTTCAAATATTTATTTATTGAGATAGAGAACACAAGTGAGGGGAGGGGCAGAGGCCGAGGGAGAGAGAATCTCAAGCAGACTCAAGGCTGAGTGCAGAGCCTGACGTGGGACTCGGTCCCACCATCCCAAGATCATGACCTAAGCTGAAATCAAGAGTCAGACACTTAACCATCTGAGCCACGCAGGTGCCCCAGATATTATTTTTCTACAGAAAATATTTAACTTTCTCATGATGGCCTAAGAAGTAGCATTGATGAGACCTGAGTTGGTCTATTTCCAGAGTACTCATTCTCCTGATGTGCAAACCTCTCAAGGTCTCTACTAAAGCCTGGCCTAAACCCAAATTATGACCTTTACATGCCATGAGACCGCCAATGGTTTGCTGCTAGTCAGCTGTAGCTGCCACTTTATGCTTGATTTCTCAGGCTTTCCCCCTGCACACCTTTAGTATTAGTAAATGTCTACGGGGATTATCGGTGTATAGTGTTGGGCTCCCATCTCTATGTGCCCTCTCTCTGGTCCATGAGCCCTTGCTGCCTTGGTAGTCCTGAGCCCCAGTCTCTGGCTCTTACTGTAATACTGCTGAAAAATCTAAGCCACTCCTGTTTTTCCTCTTCACCCCTCAGCTGTTTATGGATAAGCCTCAGATAGAAAGGTGGCCAAGAATGTCTGACTCACTTCAGTGCACGTTCTCGCTCAGCATCTTGACTCTTCAGGTTCTTTCTGCAATTATTTTTTTCTTCCTGAAACCTTAAAGAGATTTTCTGTTGTTGTGAAATGTTGCATAGTTTTTATAGTGGTCATCAGTGGGAGGATTTGATCGATGCCAATCATCCCATTCCACCTGATTTCGATCTGTGAATAAGAATAATTTTGCTGGGGGCGCCTGGGTGGCACAGCGGTTAAGCGTCTGCCTTTGGCTCAGGGCGTGATCCTGGCGTTCTGGGATCGAGCCCCACATCGGGCTCCTCCACTGGGAGCCTGCTTCTTCCTCTCCCACTCCCCCTGCTTGTGTTCCCTCTCTCGCTGGCTGTCTCTCTCTCTGTCGAATAAATAAATAAAATCTTTAAAAAAAAAAAAAGAATAATTTTGCTGTCTGAATACACACGCTCTAAGGACAGTGTCTATGATGTAGAGAAGTGTAACATTGAGTCAGGCCAAAGGAAAAACACATAGGTACTGAAGCGTATAAGGGTTGTGAATCCTGAGTATTTAAAAGAGCGGTATTAGTGTGAATAATAGTTTTACTCAAAGAAGGCATAGTGCCCAAGGAAAAGATGTGTGAAACAAGTTAACTATGTCAAGTCTTAAAGACCCCCAGAAATGTCAGGATAATAGCAGCAACTGCTATATACGGCTAAGTAATTGTCTCTGTCTTCAATGCCTTAAATTGTGCCAACAAAAATTCAGCTGCTCAAAAGAGCACCATGCAAAAATTAGTATGCATGAATGAGTATCTGTTTTAAATCAATGTCCTAATGTGGAAGAGTATATATGATAAAGGAAACATCGGGTGTCTAAAAAGAACAGGATTTTATACAGCATTCTAGGAAAATTAGGGGAGGGGCACAAATAAGTGGAGATATTATACTGTATACTAAGACAAAGTTAAAATGATGAATAAGAGCTCTAAACTTAAATAATTAAATATTAAACTTGAAATAATGTCTATAAAAGTACTGCCACAGGGATGACTTTCTACACTAAAAGGATGGATCACCTGAAATGGCAAATGGGAATTTGTTGTTGTTGTTGTTATATATAGGGCAATGAGAAATATTCACAATAAATATAGAGCTCATACGACTTAATAATAGAAACATTCAGTGGATAATAAGATGAAGGATGTGAGAGATTCATTCCCTGCAAAGAGATCTATTCACTGTAAAAATGAGTTTTTAGAAAGCCAAGCATTCAAATGGTATTTAACAAAACATCACAGCTCTCCTCTCAAATTAGTAAAAATTTAAGAAGAGAGAAACAATGATTAACAATTACTGATGAGGGTATGATGAGATATAAAATAGGCACTCTTACAGCAAGAAATGTATTAATATATGCAATGGCATAATAGAAAAATGTTGCATGTTGGTAAATAAGAACAAACTACAATGATTAAATAAACCACATAGCCTAGGTAATGTAACATTGTTATTGTAATGGTGGTCATTAAGACTATGTTATACAATAATATCCATGCTATCATAGTAATTTAATTTTTAATTAATTTTTTACTTAAGTTCAATTAGCCAGCATGCTATTATAGTAAAAGCAGACTGTAAATCTGTAATTACAGTATCCAACTATATAAAATTTGCAGAGGCAAAAATTAACTGAGGCAAATTGAAATAATACAGTTGTCTTCCTTATACCTTAAGTATTATTTTAAACCTCTTATATGTTTGGATCTTTCCATATTTTCCATATTAATTACATAAAAAATATGCAATGTTTCAGAAGCATTTTTCCCTCAACATCAGCATGCCTGTTATCCAAAATAATACTATAGCTTAATGCTCAAACTCAGACCGATGTAAAGACTGCTGTCTGAGTTCTCCTGAGGAAGGAACATGGTCAGGATTCTGTGTCTTATATAATAGATTGGATTTAGTATGCCCATTTTTCTGAGTCCTTTATTCCCTCCAACACGTGGCTAAGCTTCCAGGAGCTTTCTCAGCTGCGAATTAAAACTAGCTACACTGGCTTCCAAGGCACTTGCCAAGGCATTAGATCCTGAATCATGGGAGTACATCCTAGCCACAAAGTCTCCCCTAATCCATTTTATATTCTACCTTTCTTCTCCTATAGGGCACACTCAAGTAAGCTTCCAGACCTATTTTCCCTTTTCTAGCCGTATGCATTAATAGACCCTGCAGCTCGATCTGTGTAATCCCCTCCTTGCTTAGCAGGACCACACTTTCCAGTGGGGCCATGCCTATGTTTAGTTCTAATTATATAGGTCATGTTGCCAGGGGAGAGGGAGGGTGGGTAAATACTGAGATGAGCAAGTACTGACTTAAGATATGAGCTCTCTGCTTCGGCTTCACGTAAGTGGATGGTGGTTAGCTCCCTGCCTCTTGCCAGAGAACATCAGTCTGTGCAAGCTGTGGGGTTCAGACTCTGGACATGCAAGGTAATTGAAGGCATCTACTTAGATAGCTCCTCCCAAACTTCAAGGTCCTGTTTCTTCCCTCAGGACCCTGGACTGGGTGGAGTCTCTTTCAAGTTTTCCTTCTCTTAAAGACCTTGACCCAGTCTTTAGCTTCATCTGCTCCTCAGCTGCAAAAATGAGGGTTTCTTTAACATTGACACAGAGGTATTTTGACTTTCATACTATAACTTGATAACTGGCTAACCTGAGCTTGACATTTTTTCTCCTCAATGCATTAATAGGATTTAGCAACATGCAACAAATTTCACTGTCCTTATCATTATTGACCCTTTCCCCATACCTCCTAAATGATCAAAATATTGTAAAAACCAGTGCAATGAAAATTCATTTTATGTGAATGTAATATTTTTATGAAAACCTATATTTTCCAAACAGTGAGAAGAGAAGCATTCTTTTACCTTTTTTCCCCTTCAAATTTCTGTAATGTCGGACTTAATTGAAAACATCTGCATTCTTATGTGTACTCTGTGGTCAATCTGTTGTGATATGTTTTGGTAGAAGCATATGAAGGAAATCACACTATGTGATCAGAAAGGGGAGAATAACTAATAGCCCTTTGAGATAATTAGGAATATGCTTTGATAAATACCAGTATCCAGCAAGTGGTGATTTCTCAGAAGTTATTTACAGCATAAAATCTGAAGCCCCGTCAATGAACATTCTGTGTTCTGTGATGTTAAAATCCATTGTCTATCCTGCCCTTCGAATGAATCTTTTACTTTTTTCAAAAGATTTTATTTATTTATTTGCCAAAGAGAGAGAGAGAGGGAGAGGGTACAAGCGGGGGAGCAACAGGCAGAGGGAGAAGCAGACTCCCCGCTGAGCAGGGAACCTGATGCAGGACTCGATCCCAGGACCCTGGGATCATGACCTGAAATGAAGGCAGACGCTTAACTGACTGAGCCACCCAGGTGCCCCTGCATCTTTTACTTTTGCGTAGTTCTGTCGCATCTTGCATTGATCATTCGGAAAATATTGGTTCACAGAGTTTACAGGCCTTCTAAATATTGACACATTTTATTCCGTAATATAAAAGCATAGTTAATGTTGTCATCAAAATCCGTAAGTGTCTTAACTATTGTTAAGCTGCAAACTCAACAGCGGCCAATATAAGGTTTCCAGAATTCCAGTTTTCTCATGAAAGCTCAAATGTTATCACTGGCAGCAAATACTGCCAATTTAATTCCTTGAGCTGACAGGCTTACTTTGTTCATTTAAAAAAAAAAAAAAGTATTCCAAATACCAAAGTCTGAATAACCGTAGCTGTCTGTCAATTGTTCTTTCAAGTAAAAATAGTGTTCCCTGAGAAAAGAAGCGAGCTCAGCTCATCCCTCAAACAATTGCATAAGCATAAGACGACTAGTATAGTTCGGTAGGCAGCTGAAGTGTTTTAGGACGGTTTCCTGTTCCATTACACAAAATAATTAAAAATATGTATACCGACTGCCGAGAATTGAATAAATTTAACAAATTTTACTGCTTCCTCCAGGATGTTCCTCAGTGAAACTGTCATAAACTGTCATTTTTTTGTAATGCATGTTCTCGTACGGTCGTGAAAATACAATGGCCCCAAGAACATTTTAGTCTCTTTGCCTAATTCGTACTGAGGTAATAGAAGCTTTACCCTTCGTGGCTTTTCCATCATTGGTGAAAAACAAATAGCATCTTAGTGGTATCATGAAAATGTTTGGTCTCTTGGACCTCATGAAAGAGTCTTGGGAATGTCCAGGAGTCTGCAAACCAAACCTTGAGAACTGCTATGATAACTTATTCGATTCCATAATATCAACCCTATTTAACAGATGTAGATCTCCTATTAACTGTTCACCACACACACACACACACACACACACACACACACACACACGTACCGGGGAACTCCAGAAGGTATGGATCTATGTCTATGACCTTGATTTTAGTGATGGTATCACAGGTCTTTGCAAATGTCCAAATTCATTCAAGTATACACATTAAAAATTATGGTTCATTTTATACCAATGATAAGTGGTTAAAAAAAACACCAAGATTTTAAACCAGGAAGTCTGGTATTATTGTCTATACTGTTAACTATTGTACTATATTACCACGTAGAGTAGAACGAAAGGCTTAAAAACTGCGTTAAGGAGCTATGCCTTTCAGGCACAGCTCATGAGCATGACCCTCGAATTTACTGCAGATAAGATTAAGGGACTTGGCAAAGGAGGAAAATATGAGCTAATTGCTGAAACAATGAAGGGAGGTGAACATGTGTCTTGGAGCCTGGTGCTTCCTAATAACCAAATGGTTAAGGAATATTTTAACAGATGCTGTAGGCTTCACAAGAGGAAAGATGGTTGAGTTGGAGCAGTGGAACAATTATTGGTAAGTAGGAATAAGACCTGGGCAGAACTTTTCTCTCCCCAGGAGATGGTGAGGGGGAAATAATGACTTCACTGCAGAGGGTAGTACAGATTTTCTTTGGAGAGGGACATTCTGGGTATCATTTAAAGTGGAAGGAGTTGTTTCTGTGGAAAAGGTCCTGGACAAAGGATTTGCACAAACTAGGACATGATGTAAATTACAGTAACGCAGTATATTGCAGGAATGAAGTATATATATCTCCATCCCAGAGTGTTTGGAGTTAACCCTCCAGACAGGTTTCTTCTTGGAGAGTGGACCCGTGTTCCACATTCTCTACCTTCCAGTCGTTGCTGGGAGGTTTTGGTTTAAGAACAAATAAGCAGGGGCGCCTGGGTGGCATAGCGGTTGAGCGTCTGCCTTTGGCTCAGGGCGTGATCCCGGCGTTATGGGATCGAGACCCACATCAGGCTCCTCCGCTATGAGCCTGCTTCTTCCTCTCCCACTCCCCCTGCTTGTGTTCCCTCTCTCGCTGGCTGTCTCTATCTCTGTCGAATAAATAAATAAAATCTTAAAAAAAAAAAAGAACAAATAAGCAGAAAATATTTAACCTCAAGGAAGAGAACCTAAGAATTTCAGTATCTTAAAATGTGTGTTTCTGAGACTAAACAGCTGATAAACCAATTCTCTTAATTATATACAAAGTAGCTCATAATTATACACCAATGTAATCCCAGGTAAACTCGGTAGACATTTTGGCTTATGGAAGGTACATTACACAGAGGTTCTGCCTTAAAAAAAAAAAAAAAAAAAAAAAGACTAAAAAAAAGAAAGTTTGAAAATTCCAATGATCTCCTTGTTCCTTATTTTTCCACAATCTCTGTCTAAACTTAGTTATCAATTTACCATTTAATGATATGGTCACTTAAGTGTATCCTGACCCTAACAAACAGACCCTCATTTCAAGCTTGTGTTACACATAGTTTCCAATGACCTTTTTTTTTTTTTCTTGCCCTGATGTTTCCAATATTGAAATTTTGCACCCTGTAGACTCCAGTGTTACAAGATTACCTACATTATCAGGACGCTTTTCCCAGATTTATCTTTTTTTAAATTCCATTTGTATTGTATAATTCCAGTTGAAAACTGCAATTTCCATTTCTTAGCTTTAAGACTTTAAGTTTCCCCATGGGCTTTTAATATCGGCCATAATTTTGCCTTGAAAACATATCTGGCATTGTTTCTATAATGAACTTTTTTTTTTAATCCTCACTAATGTCTTCACTTTCCATCCCTGCCTACCCCACAAACATTCCTTGCATCTTGTTATGAGTGTTCTTCTTCCATCTTCCATCTTCCATCAGAAACCTTGATGACAACATCTTGACTTGACTCTCAAATCAAATCAAATTTTCACTTTTCACTTTCATTCTCTTTGACCTATTTCACCTAGGAATGCCCGTCCCAAATTCAATTGAGAACTCAGTTTAATTACATGCTACTCTCTTTTTCATTTTCTTTCATACATTTTAAAACTTTTAGCTATACCACATGTGGCCACTTACTGGAGTCTCTGTCCATTTCTTACCTTTTTTACTCCCCCCTTCTCCGATCCTTGCCCCTGTAGAAGTTGGGTCTTATTAGTCATGGCCTACTACGTTTTCTGCTCCCTAGCCCCAGCTGCCTGGACTGAATTCAACCCTAGACCAAGACCGGGCTAATCAGATTGTGTCCCATGTAATTTTGAAATTTTGATGAGCTATGCTAGTTGGTCTGTGATGGTAACTAGAAAACCGAATTTGCAAACTCAGAAGGGGTAGGGTGGCCATACTTCATCATGTGAGTACTAAAGAAAAAGCCTGCATTCCAAAGAAAAGAAAAGAATGCCTAGAGGAACACAAATGAGAAATGGACAACATTGCCAAGACGTTGGGTAGTTTTCTAATTTTTGTTTGAGGTCCTCCTGAGTCCAACTGCTCCTCCTTCTCTTGTGTTCCTTGAAGGATTTTTGAAACAAGTTTCTGTCACTTGTCAGCATGTTCTTTCTGAGGATAAAAGAGACTATGCCCTTTAAGGTGTTAACCCTATGTGTCCTATTAGGTTGTCTCTTATTTGTTTGGCTTTTTAAATCTGAGTAGATGTTCCTCGCAGATATTTAAAATCTGGAAAGAAGAAGATGGTACTTTTTGTTACAAAGATCTCAGGCAAAAATGGAACATCCATGAGCTTTGGAGTGAAATGCTTGAATTTGAACTTCTGGTCTGTTTCTTCCTAGCTGGGAGTCACTAGGGAAGTGACTATTTCTCTGAGCCACTGATTCCTCTTTCTCCTTTATGCTGTACCCTTAGTCTTTAGCCCATCGCGCATCATATAACTAGTATAGTAGGCACTCCAACATGAGGACGTTTGATTTGCCAAGTCTATTTTGGGCAGAATTAAGCACATTTTAACTTCCTTGTGTATTTTGTCTATTTGGGGAAAAAAATTACAGCAATCTGAGGGATTCTCACAGGTTTCTGCCAGAGAAAGCTTAGCAAATGGTGAAGAAAATGCACACAGTGGTATGGGAACCCACAAATGGAATAGATGTTACGGTAGAGATAGCTCTTCTCAGGGCATTGGTAGAAAGCTGCCAAATCATGGAAGTGGTGTCTCCTACTTGGGAAATCATTGGTATCCCGAGTAACTATAGGACTTCCAAGGAGATTTTTAATGGATTCCTCATTTTTAGCTTCTTAAATATTTGTAAATTAACCTCAACCAACACGTCCCATTTGATAAGAATAGACAAAAGTTTTGCCTTATGTACGAAGCTCATTTTCATCAAATGGTGATTTATTCTTTTCCTCTGAACGCGTTTTCCTCTATTTGTCATGACCTTTTCATGAGTGTGGTTTTGTTAATGTCCACCCAGGCATCTCCGTTAGACTAGAAGTTTCATGAAGGCAAGACTTCTTTCCATGCCTCTCTAACATTTTGTTGTCAGTGCTGCTAGACTACTAGAAACGTAAGTATTCAACAAATACTAGTTGTTGAATGAGTGAATGAATGAATGAATGAATGAGTTTGAATTTAGGAGGTGGGATTAGATCTTTTGGTCCTCTGGAAAATGTATTAAATTCAGAGACGTGTATATAATTTATTCAGATTTATTAAGCTGCTAATACCTCTCCAGGACAAGGTCCTTGCCTTTTAAAGTTGGCCACAAGTAACTTTTCCCAGAAAGGAAATTTTAATAATTAGTTTTGTTTCATACATCTGTTAAACATATTTGTGTAAAATGGTGCATGCATTTCAATTTTTAAAAATCTTCCTTAAAGTCACATTTTAACATGTGTTAGCTGGCATTAACTATTTACTAGTTTCACCTTATCTGTGCCCAAAGTTAGGGCTGAAATGAGTTGAGAGACCACATCTGCCCCCATATATTTTTACCACTTTAAAGATACTTGAGTGATGAATGAATTAAAATAGTTGAAACCCGTAGTTGAGAAAAGAATGATGAAAAAGCAAATTGTGTATAGGAAGGGATGGAAACAGATACAGAAAAATGTAGTTGATGCCAAAAATATGGATGGGAGTTAAACCATTATTTTCAATGGTCTAAAGCCAAAATACCATATAAAACAGACTCCTAGATTGGCAGATTTATGAGGGAGTCATAAAAACTAGTGATCATAAAGTTGTTAGAGGGGGAAAAAAATCTAAACACCATTTACTTTGATTAGTTCAGGATTGAACTGAACTAAATCTCAGAGGGGAAGAGGAATTTTGCGGTCCAGTAAATAAATGTCTCCGTATTATTCACAAACTGTACCGGCCTTTCTGGGAAAGACAAGTAGTGGGAGATGACATCTTATCACCCACTTCCTTAAAATGATAGTAAGAGCTGATACTTACAGAGTGTGAATTTCAGACCAGGCTCTTTAGTATTTTTAGTTCTGCCTGTATATCAGCACCTTGGACTGGATTCCATCATCTCTTACTTGAGTTACTATGCTGGTTTTCAACATGTCCCCTGCTTCTGCCCAGCCTGTCCTGTCTCTTCTCAACATAATAACCAGAAAGATCATTTTAAAATCCCAACTCAGATCATGCCTTTGCTCTGCTAAAACCTTGTGATTGTTTCCTCTTTCACTCAGAGTAAAATCAAAGTCCTTTCAATGGCCTTTGAAGTCTGCAGGATCTGACTCTCTGTTCATTCTTTGACTCTATCTCCTCCTGCTTCTTTCTCCCTTGGTTCCAAATACATTGGCCTCCATGCTGTTCCGGAAACAACCAGAGCTTGTTTGGAACTTAGATCCTAAGTACTGGTTGTTTTCTTCACTCAGAATGCTCTTCCCCCAGATATCTTCGTCGCTAACTCTCTGATCTTACTAACTGTTTGGATCAACTGTCATCGTTTCAAAAAGTTCTGTGGCTATTAAAAACTAAAGTCCCCTCTTCTACCTGCCTCAGACATTCCCCATTACCTCTCGTCCTGCTCAGTCTTTGCTTACCAGCCTCCACCATGCTAAATCATTCATTTACCTATTTGTTTTGTAATTACCTTCCAGTCCCCATCAGAAATGTAAGTCCCTCAAGAACAGGCACCACATTTGTTCATAGACCTATCCCAAGGGCTTAAAACAGTGTCTCACACAGAGCATGCTCAATAAATATTTGGTAAATGTTTGCACTGTCTCATTGAATCCTCAACAGTTTTGTGGAAGGTTTTAGTCTTCTATCACATATGGCTAACAATCTGTAGTTGGGTTTCTTGATTCCTCATTGATTTTAAAATTAGTGTATACGGCACCTGAGTGGCTCAGTCAGTTAAGCATCTGCCTTCGGCTCAGGTCATGATCCCAGAGTCCTGGGATCGAGTCCCGCATCAGGCTCCCTGCTCAGTGAGGAGTCTGCTTCTCCCTCTCCCTCTGCCCCCATTTGTGTGCTCTCTCTTTCTCTCTCACTCTCAAATAAACAAACAAATAAATAAAATCTTTAAAAAATAAAAATAAAATTGACATATAAAATTTACATACATTACAAATTATTTCTACCATGCGGTTTTAGGAGAATTGGAGTAGAGTTTCAGGAAACTTCTGAAACTTGAGATAACTTGATATTTTAACGCATTATTTTTGCTATAAATAGATTAAAAATTCTTGCAGCAACTAGACAGCCCTTTCGTTGACATTTTTGCTTTGAAAATTGTAATGCCATGATGAAAACTCCTTTCAAAACATTAGAATCCAGCTTCCATTTCTGTTTACATCTTGGAATCCCAGGCCATCACTTCCACTAAAGACTGCAGTCATTTGCTTCTAATTGGGCTGCGCGCACACTCCATCTCAACTGCAGGGCAAAGCTGCCTGGAGCATCTCATTAGTCAGAGGCTGGCAATAAACATCTTCTGCAGCCCACATTTCTGCCAGGAAAGGGCTTTGCTCCTCTGTCCAGCTCATGGTGTTCTAGGCTCCTAATTGTCTCACATAAAAAAATCCCCCAATACCTAAGTGTCCTCATCAGAAAAACAGAAAGCAGCCATGGTGTCAGACCTAAAGCTCCATGTCATAGTCTAGAGTGAGGGAACCCAGCTGGCTCAGCAGTCAGCCCCCGAGAAATGAAGAGGAAACATCCTACCAGCTTGCAAGACTCTCTGGGGAGATACTACTCACTGAGGGTTTCAGAGGGGAGGGGGGTGGGGATTGGGCTAGGCCGGCGATGGGTAGTAAGGAGGGCACATACTGCAGGGAGCACTGGGTGTTATACGCAAACAATGAATCATGGAGCACTACATCAAAAACTAAGGATGTACTGTATGGTGACTAACATAACATAATAAAAAATTAAAAAAAAAAAAAAAAACACCTACTTAAGCAGGAAACCTGATTCCAACCCCGCAAGCTCCCTCCCCTTCCCCTCCCATTCCTTTCCCTTTCTCTTCCTATCTGTTCTGCTTAAAGATTTTGTGGTTGGCTGGAAGGCCAGAGGAGGTCAAGGAATTTTCTGAAGTTGCTGCCACAAATAACAATCGATTAAATGTATTTTCCAAATCAAGGGGATTTTCAGGAAAAAGTCCAGGAGCAGCTTCCCTATCCCCCAGCTAGACAGGCCCTTATGAGATGTGAATGTCACCTAGGAAGGTATGGAGGGAGAAGTTCTAGTCCAGATGACTATTTTTATTTATTGAGTAGAGTAGTAAGGAGTCCAAGTTCTTAACCGGCGACCACACACTGTTTGTTCAGTGTAAGCTGATACATGTATAATAGTGACCGGTACACAGGGAATAGCCAAGAAATATTGGCTCTTATCAGTAATAGTGGTTTTAGCGTTCTTACCATTATTGAACGTGACTTGCTAGGAGTTAGATCTTGGTTAACCCCGTCAACAACCCTGTAATGTAGGCATTATATCTTCTCAATTTACACTTGAGGGAACTGAGGCTTGAATTGTCAGGTAGCTGGCCCAACGGTCGCTCCACACAAGGATATTGGTCACGCTGTTGTAGTCACATTTCCATAAATGACAGATTTGATGCGTGGAGGCATTTTGTTTGGTTCACAAATAAAAATATTCGTGTTTCCACACTTTGAGTCAGTGTGAAATTTGGACACCTTCGTGGTCACTTCCTATTACGTACCCTTGCTTTTCTTTTGTCATTTTCGTTCATTATCCTGCCGCCATTTTTAACAAATATTTACTGAGAGCCTCTTGTGTGCTGGGCACTGTAAAAAATGGGAGATATAGCTTTGAACACAACAGAAAAACATACCTTTAAGGAGTTTGCATCCTCTGTTACAGGGCATGCATGAGTTGGCGGTCGTGATGATGATGGTGAATTATTTACAAAGACAACACCAAATATGTTACCTTTCCAATATAAAATTAGAACCCGGTGTATCTTTGAGAGTTTCTCAACAGCTCCTCTTAAGCAGAAAGCACAGTTGGCTGTCTAAGGTCTAATTTGGGAAGCATCAAAAACAATTTTTGTCCTTAAATAACTTCTGGACTTCTACAGCACTAAAAATCACCACCTCCAAAACTCCTTTCTTCTGGTTAATGCAATGTCTCTTGAGGTAGGAGTCATCTTATGTGTGCATAGTTAATATGTATGGATAGATCCACTGAGTCTAAGGATTTAACCTTTGTACAATAATTGTAAAACCCCATTATTATAAATTGATCATATTACATGACAGATACTTTTTTTAAAAAGATCCACTTTACCGGTTTTATTTTTTTCTTAAGTAAGCTCTATGCCCAACCTGGGGCTTGAACTCACAACACTGAGATCAAGAGTTGAATATTCTACCTACTGAGCCAGTCAGGTACCCAGACAAATATTTTTGATGGCAGAATGAATTGGGAAAATCCCAGGCTGAATGTGGGGAAGCTGAGTTGCTGGGAACACTTGATGGAATGGTCCATGCAAATCCCACAACCAGCTGTGAAGGTAAGAACTGTAGCCATGTTTCATATTTACTGTTTTTCTCTTTTATCCATGGTACTTCAGGTGAATGAAACTGGTGATGACTAAAGTTTGAGGTTTTCAGTGGGATTATGTCCAAATGACCATTGTTCATGATGATGGTGAAGGGGTCTTATGGGTTCCCTTTGTTGGGCCCACATGTTTTTCTTTGGGAGGATGATGAGGGGTGGATATCGAATAGACAAGCAAGTGGAGGGCAGATGGCTTCCTGTGGCACCTCAAGATCCAGGCCTCCCCATTGTACACCTGCTTGGTGCCTGAAGAGGATGACCCTTGTAGCACTCATCAGCTTGTCCTTAATCTGATGTCCAGGTAGGTTCAGCCCATGGGAGCATCAGCCTGTGTTCAGAGAGGTCCGCTACTACTTCCCTTGGTCGTCTCTCTGCCAGGCTGTGGTGAGGCCCTTGCGGGTTTCCTCTACCAAAGGCCGTAATTCTTGTCAGTCCCACCCTACTGCTCGGTCTGATTTTCTGCTCCCTTATCTTCTCCTTTGAGCCTAGTTTTATAACAAGCTTACGAGGCAGTGAGCCCTAGGGTGCTTGACCACCCACGTGAGTTTTCCTTAACCTCCTATATCTCTATAAATACTCCCCCTTTAAACTTTCCTCAGTTTCCCCATATTTTCAGCCTTGCCCCCGATTGATTCATACCATGTTATTAATAGATAATATTAGCTATTCCTGATAATAGCGTATTCCTGATACTAGCTAAACTCATCGATCAAATGCAGTTTGATATTTATGTATCCTCTTTCCCTGAACATTGTTATGTATTTTGGTGTCTTCTTTTACTCTCCTAAAAGTTCATGAAAAAGTTTGATTAGTCTCCCCCATTTTCCACTTGAATAAACAGAGGCAAGTTAAATAATCTGTCCCAAATTAATCACATTGTTAGGTGCAAAGAGTTGAATCCAGAGAGTTATACACCAAGCACACTGATTTGTAGAGAACTTTATACTGAGGGAGGGAATAACTCTAAAAACAAAATAGAAAATTAAAGGACCAAGGCCAGCAAATGGTGACCTGAAAGAACAATAAAGGAGCAAGAGGCTAAGCTTAAAAGACAAATGAAAAGAGTTTCCAACACCTGGTGTAAATCAGAAAATGCATTAATGCATTAGAACGAATAAGCCAAAAGGTGCTCAAGTGCCAAGTGCTTCTGAAGCAAGGTCCTCTCTGAGTTGAAACATTATTTGTTGCAAAGTATGCAATTTCCCAAAAGAAGGATTTGAATTATCCCAGGATTAAAATCTGACACGAGTGTCATTATCACATTTTTTGTTTTCTCTAAAAGTGTCCTCTTAAATTTTCTACTTCTCTTGAAACATCTTCTTTTCTCTGCGGAACGGAACCAGAGGAAAATTGAAAAGGAAATAGGAATGTTACCAGAGTTAATTCAAATTTAAAGACAGTGGACCCTTTAACAACACGGGTTTGAACAGTGCAGTCCACTTACATGCTGATTTTTTTTCCCATACAGACAGTATTGTGAATGTATTCTCTTGTGATTTTCTTACCATTTTCTCTCTGCTAGCTAGTTTTATTGTAAGAACACAGTATATAATAAATAGAGCCCACAGTATGTGGTCATCAACAAAAACCCCCAGGGCGAATAGAACAAACTGGTGGTTGCCAGAGAGGTGGCAGGGATGGGGAAGGGCAAAACAGATAAGGAGAATAAGAGTTATAGACTTCCAGTTGTGAAATAACTGGAAGGAAATGGAACTTTCTACTTAACAAGAATTAAGAAGAAATAATTCTGCTTCCTTCCTGTCAGATATTTTAAATTATTTACAAATGATCTTACCTCCATAATTCCAGTATAATAAGCATAATTAAATCTGGTTTTGATTTTTGAAAATGTTTAGTGCTTTAGGAAAATTACAGTTTGGATGCTCACTGTTATAAGCAAAGCAATAGATATAAATTCTATAAGAGACAGAAACAAGCTCTAAAAATACCCGCTGAGTATTATTGAAGGTTTTTTGGTTTGTCGTACATATATTTAAATGATGTTTTAAGCTCAGTATTTCTTTAATGATAATTTGCATTGCAAAGTTCTTGAATTAACTAATAAATACAGGGATCACAAACCATAAATTCTGTGATTTAATATTTATTTAATTTTGGTTTGTCTCAGTATTTATTAAATTTCATTTGCATGTTACCTTGTATGAGGTAAGAAGGACTTTTGGGTCTATTTTTTTCTCTCTTGCGTAAACACTGCCAGATAAGTCAGTATCAAATTAGAAGAGTTACTCTCTACACTTGACCACTGAACCAAGAAGGGCTTAGTGGTACTGGCCATCAGAAGTCTGTGTATGACTTTTGACTGCCCCAAAACTTAACTCCTAGCAGTCTAATATTGACTGCATGGCTTACTGATAAGATAAAAAATCAATTCACACATATTCTGTGTGTTCTGTGTATTATATACTGAATTCTTACAATGAGGTAAGGTAGAGAAGAGCAAATGTCATTAAGAAAATAATTAGGAAGAGAAAATCCATCTATAGCACTGTGCTGTATTTATAAAAAAAAATCCACATATAAGTGGATCTGTTCAGTTCAAAGCCATGTTGTTCAAGGGTCAATGTTAGTTTCTTTTCTTTTTTTTTTTTTTAAGATTTTATTTATTTATTCGACAGAGATAGACACAGCCAGCGAGAGAGGGAACACAAGCAGGGGGAGTGGGAGAGGAAGAAGCAGGCTCATAGCAGAGGAGCCTGATGTGGGGCTCGATCCCATAACGCCAGGATCACGCCCTGAGCCGAAGGCAGACGCTTAACCCCTGTGCCACCCAGGTGTCCCCAATGTTAGTTTCTTATATAATTCTCTCTGTGTGCATGATTTAGGAATCTGGGGCAGCAATTAACATAAAACAGCTTGAGTCATCTTGAGCAAGAATAGGTAAAAAGGTTTATCAAATAACTCAGAATTAGTGATAGTGTTGGGTCTCAGCAAAGGACATATACTAGAAATGTCTCAAGGTTCTGTTTCTGAGATCTGCTGCTTCTCCTGAGCCAGCTTCTTTGTCTCTCCACCCACTACCCTGTCCACCCCCATTGGCTTTCCTCTTCTTCTTGCTCTATACTTGAGATAATTCTAGCTAGTGGACATCCTCTTGGTCCCAACTCCAAATTCTATACAGAGAGAAGTGGACTGACCCAGTTTGGATCAAGAAATTGCCTGTGGTCCATTCAGTTATGGCTAGGTCACACAATAAAGCACCATCCACGAGGGGTCACCTCTCATGAAAAAGGGAAATAAAGGGAGAGAAAGGAAATTTGGGGTGACCTGGGAAGACACACAAATCTTTATACTCGTCCATTTGTTAATGGTTT
Organism: Ursus maritimus; assembly: GCF_017311325.1. Lineage (NCBI taxonomy): Eukaryota > Metazoa > Chordata > Mammalia > Carnivora > Ursidae > Ursus > Ursus maritimus. Next base: position 10,147,552 of record NW_024424897.1, on the reverse strand, counting down.
CCGAGCTCGACCAAGGACTGTTTATTTTAAGTGCCCTGCTTTAAATATGTTTTATTGCCTGTCATTTAAAATTGCTTTTGATTGCTTTTGAAAATAAGAGGGCTATAAACCTTTTCAAGGCAAAGGTTAAATAGGATCATCTTGGATTTCAAGCTGGAATATTTGAGGAACAAGTTTTTACGTGGGGGGAGAGAAGGGAAGGTGAACGTATTTTTGTTGTTATGGATTCAGTGTTCTCTCTTGAAATTCATTGTTTTCTTTATTCTTCTTATCCCTGCTCACCCAGCCCTGAATATTGGAATTACAGTCCATCATAACATGCTGTATTCTATACTAGAGAATACTCCAAAAATATCAAAAAGCAGAGACCAAGGAAAACAAGCCTATAGCCCTCCACCAAAATAAGCAACATATATTACCCTTTAAGCTTTCATCCAGTGGGGCACCTGCTGGCATTTGAAACAGTTATTCCAGAAGGTCCTTGCTTGAGTGAGAGCTGCCCTAGTGAGCAGATCTGGTTCCAGGCCAGTTTCTAACCCACTTTGAGTGATTCGGTTTGCTCTTTGGATTTGACTAGGGAATCGGACTCTTTGATTCTCAATTCTTAGCTTTCTTTTGCAGATTTTTGTTTGTCTTCCTTCCCAGATCATCTGGGTTTATATTTCTTTTGGTAGGATTACATACAGTAGCTAGATCCCAGCCCTACCTATGGCGTCCCCACTGAAACAATTTGGTTCTCCAAGAGGAGATCGGGAGATATTTATATTTTGGGTGGTATATTTCATTCCAGTCTTTGGTATCCAAATAGTGACTCTTTCTTTTTATGGTGTTATTTGGTTTTATGTAGTTTATGCTGACCTTTTTCAATTTTATATTCTATTGCACTAATCAGATTCTGTGCATGCTGTCTCTCGTCACATCTGTACTACCTGACTTAAACTTCGGCATTTCTCTCTCTACCCCTTACCTCAAATAATCCAATTACATCAAAGCAAGCAAGGTAGAATTTAACGTTTTACTTGACAGGTGGAGGCAAGGACTTCCATTGTACTACACATTTCAAATGCTTCAAATCTTCCCCCACATTAGTCTCCTCAACCTTCTCTTTGCCATTCAGAATGTCTTCTCTCCCTTCACCACTCCCCAGCCAAGGCAATACTCAGGTTATCCACCATGCTCTTTTTAGTGCCCATCTCTATTTCTCTCTCTTCTTTCCTGTTCAGGGCAATTTGGTTAGTTTTACTATAAATACACTTTTCCAGAATGCAACCCTTCACTTACTGTTACTTAGAAAGAAATGAGGAATTAGAAGTTAAATTTTTTTTCTTACCTTCCAGGACATTAAGAAACACCATTTAAATGAATGATTAATAATAATCACAATTGACTTACTGTTTTTTTAAACCCTTCATTACCTCACATTTAAGATGGTTTCTCTTTTTGACTACAACATGAAATGTAGTTTGTACAAAGTTTTCACTCCAGCTTTTTGATTTTTTTTTTGTCTTAATTACCAAGCATTTACATACTAGATCAAAACTGTGAATGCTTTTAATAAAGAATTCCAAAAATATTTCCTTTATATTTTTGGCACCAATGCATTAGTACCATACCTAGTTTGATAAGGGTATCATAGTTTTTTCAAAAAGGTGTTAAATAACTAAAATGGTTTATTCATTTGCACCTTTACTTTTAACAGGTCATATTGAATAACTGTTTACTAATTATATTTCTGAATTTAATGATAATTTTATATTTTTGTTTTGAATAAGTCATGAGGGATTGGGTCATGCTGTGATAATGTGCTAACCCCAAAATATCAGTGTAAAGCCATTTTGGATCCAACAGCTCTCTTGGGCACTTCTTTCTAAGAGGGGCACAGGACACGCTGTTCCCAGCTTGCAAGTCTGCCTAGCTTGCTTTTATGTAATATTTGGAGCCCTGACTCCCAAGGTCGTAATGTCAGCAGAATAGGTCCCATGTGGGTTTTACTGCCTCAGCCTGCAAAGAGCAGCTTCTCTTCCTCTTACAATTCACTGGTCAGAGCTGGCTGAATGGCTCCGCCCCGATGCAAGAGCACAGAGAGAGGGGAGCCAGGTGTTTCTGAGAGCCAGCCTTCTCCGACACATGCATATTCTATCCTTCATCACAGGCAACTGAAGGCATGCAACCTCTGTATAAAAACGTCAGCATCGGACTCTCCTTTGCTGCAGACTTCTTCTTCTTCTTTTTTTAATTTGCTATTTGCCTTTAAATTGTAGTCGATTCTGAATTTGCCAAGAGTTTTCTGTCACAAGTACTGAAATGGCTTAGGAAGAATCAAGAAGTGTCATTGTATTATTTGTAAAGAAAATGTCAGAGAGAGGCATGTCAAATTTCGAGTGTTCCTCTAAAGAACTTATCAGTTAAGTCCTGAAGGAAGCGAAGGATCGAATTGAAAACAGCTGACTTAGGGGTCACGATGGAGAAGAGGAAAGTGCGTAAAAAGAAAGCTGTTCAGTCGACCTTTCTACATTAGGGTATTCGATGTGAAAATGAGCAGTGGAGGGACTTAATTGTTCTGGTGGTTCTAGAACTTGCTTTGCTTTCATTATGGTTAAAATTTTCCCAGGAGATGTTTGGATTCTGTCTTCTCGGAAGAAGAGCACCCACACAAGTGAATTAAAATATAAGCTAAATTCAGCTTTGTTCCAGTATGCCTCCACCTAGTGTCTCTGCTCTGCTCCCCATCCTCCGTCCCACCCACACCCCCAGGAAGAAAGACAATATGAATTTATTCGGTCTTACAGGTAAAATGAGCTACAAGATTTTTGTTTACTTCCTTGATATCTCTAATGACTAAGAACACGAGGGTTGCGTTTAACAACAAACACTTACTAGCACTTTTCAATAGCCCGGGCTCTGCGATCTGTCTGCAATCAGGCAGGAAGTTTGATATAAACATTATTTCTGAATTCTATAGATAAGCTTTGCTGAACTCTTCTCCGTGCTTTTCTTCCATTTGTTTTTTAGCTCCTCACAACAAACATTTTATTAACTTTAACATCTGTCATCTTGCTGCATGATTTATAATGCAGGTCAAAATCACATGCCACTTTTTTTTTTTTTTTAATGGAAAAGAGCAATTTTAGCTGACACGATCCAATGCATTGATTCCGGTTGTTTTACTGCAGAATTTTGACTTGGAAAATTTTGGATTTGAATTTTGATTGAACTCTTTGTTTCTGACATTGCTTCCCCGTACTTCTTTATGTAATCTTTCCCTTGATTTCTATTACTTCTGTGGTTTCATTTGCTACAGATTTTATAGAGTTGGAGAAACCAAGGATCAAGCATCTTTACCCTGCTTCCAAATGTAGCTCATAACTGACTCAGTTTTGCTAAAGGGATGATCGCTAAGCAGGAAAAAAGGAAGAAAATCTCCACAAAGTAATGATTCACACCAGTTAGTACAAACTTACCCAGCTGAAGCGACCTGATTAAAATCCGAGTTGCTCTCTGCTAGTAGGAGGTTTGGTAGGAAAAGGGCAGTTTGTCTAATAAAATGGAATTTATTAAGTAGCTCAGTCTTATAAAAAGCTGTTCTCCAGAAATATGCTCTATGCATTCACATTAAAGGGAAAGTGGCCTATGATATTCTAACTGAAGAGACTCAAAGCTAAATTTTAAAAGCCGAATAAGATAGACAAGAAGGGAAAAGAGGAATCCCCGGTATATTCATTTCATGTTCAGAAAGGAGACCCCTTTCCTGTGCAGTGAGTCATGGATGTCTGTGGGTGATCTTATAAATTTCTCTCAGACCAGCCTCACTGTCGTGAACCCGGTAGTATTAGGTGAATGAGGAAAGCAGCAGATGCACAGTGTTTACCTGGCTGGGTAACCAGTTCTGGAAAGACAGTTCCTAGACTTATATTTCACACAGGTTAGGTTGGGGACGTTCATTAAGGTCTAGGATCCTAGTAGAAAGAGTAAGAATACGGAAGTTTGTAAACTTGCCAAATTCCTAAGTGTTTTTAGCTCTTTGGTGACAGAGGGGAAGAGAGTTTTGTTCACACACATATGGCCAAAGTTGATAAGATCTAATTATATGTTTGCAGCTGTTTCGAATCTGTAAATATCTGAAGTTGGTCAACATTATCGACGCATGACAAAAGCAGTATAAATAAAGGAAATTAGCTAAAAATTGAAACAACAACAACAATCCCTTTTGAAGGGAGGAAATTAGGGGCTGAGTTTTCTAAGTGTGACTTAAACAGGATAAAGATCGGAACAACAATGCTCGCTGTACATAAAACGTTTGCACCTCATTAACAGGAGCTCTGGAACCAATTTCTCTGCACTGAAAAACCTCCGATGAAATTCTCACCAGTTTGGATAGGGTTTGAGCAAATAAAAATCATTAGTGTTATAAAGGACAACTTTGGGGATTTAGATAAATTAGATACCTCTGAAAAACAAGATTTATTTTGCTGTTGTTCTTATCTATTTATTTATTTAATTTTTTTAAAATTTAAGTTCAATTAGCTAACACTTTCATGGAACGGTTTTTAATAGAATGTAAAAAATAAAAATTTAGGGCAGAATACAGTGTTTTACTGGTGAGACTAACCGAATGGGTGTAGATTGGCGAGGGCAATAGTTCCATACATAAGATGATCCATTTTCCAAAGTACTTCATCATAAGAACAAAGAAAATTACAAATAAGGAGCCATTTGTGTGTTTAAAGGCAGGAGTATGGGTGGGAAAAGTTGAGGGAGTTGATGAATGTTGATCATTCAAATACTAAAATACATTTTAATAAAAAATGGGTAATTTTATATTAAATAAATGAAATATTTAAGGAAACAGAGGAACTTATATGTTAATTTCTTTATCCTTAATATGAACTACCAAAACCTGTTTCTATACCTGAAACAGAATATTCAATATATTTGCCAAATAAAGGTAATATTCCCATTGGACCAGCAACTTTAATGTCTGTTCAATACTGCTTATGCTGTATGTATATATGTGCAAGTATATGTTAGTATGTATTTGTGATATATTGCATGTTTAGGTGCCTATGTCCCTCATTTTAATGGCAGGGGTACAAGGTACGACAACTTGTTACTTACATGAAAGAGAAAAAGGGAATATTCTGGCATGATTCAGACAATTGGCCTGATGAGGCAGTTCCCTAAATATTTGTGCATCTACCTCTTACCCCGTGGGGCATGTGATTTACCAAGGCCACTTAACCACTTCATGTTAGCCAGCAGCTGCTATGCCGTTATCGATACAATGGGCTACTCTGATGTCCTGCAGAATGTCAAGACGACCTAGGTCACTAATCAGAAACAGAATCAATAAGGGTATTTTAAAAAATTCACATTTACTCTACCAGTAGCTAGATGCTAAGTCCTCATCTGTTCCTGTGAAGGTAACTCATTCCACCCCATAACTATAATTGAGTCTTTCATTTGGTTAAATTCATGTTGGTCCATTATAATCCTATCTATTTGATTTCCATAGGGCTTATACTACTGAATTGTGCTGGGATCTAATAGGCATCACCAATCTCATTGAAGTCCTTGGGGGGAAGTATTGCTAATACTTGGCTTAATAGCTTGGCTTCCAGCTTAATAGCTTGGCTAAAGGAGAAGTTTCAGGGACCTCACTTGGGGGCTCTTATTGTACAAGACGAGGATTCTATCAACACCTAAGTAGATCCTTCCAAAATATGCCCTTGATGACAGGAGAAGTAATCAGAGGATGATTCTTCTGACCCATTTAAATCACTGTCAGAGGGACAAAAGCAGATTTTTTTTTTCCTGGTGTCCATAAACCTTCACTCTGGCAAAAGACTATGATGGGATTTTGAATCTCCTACCAAGGCCAATGCAAAACTTGCATCTAACACAACGTATTTTAAGAAATCTCGTCTCCTTGAAGGAAAATTTTAATCAATGAATTCAATGCCTGTGAACTGACTTGTATCTAGAAATTTTATAGTGATCTTCATCAGTTCTTGATTTTTTTCTGGTTATATAAGGCAAGTAATATAGTTGGATGTCCATCTGCCTTACTCTGGAACACTATGCTCTATTATTAGTCTTCACCATAGATGCCTGTGAGTCAAGTAACCCGATGGCCTCTCTGCCCTTATTGCCCATTGTATGGTCGCTCTACCTTGCCTCTGTGAGTGTCTCCCCCTTGATAGTGAAGAGACCACATCCCTAGCATCTCTTCCTTCCAACTCGGGAAAGAAGCCAGCTCCTCGAGCTGCTTAAAGATACCAGGGATTCCCCACAAGTGCATTCTCCAGTGCCTCAGGAAAGGGGATGTCCTTTTGCTCTGCCAGAGAACCTACTTGGTAGTGGTTCTCTCACTTCATCTAGCAAGTGCATTTTAACGCACCTACCTCCCAGAGCTTTCTGAACCCTTCTGCAGCCACAGCCATACTAGTACCTCCCTCTTATTTACCTTCAACCCTTCTAATGTCCCACTTCAAGGAGATATTCCAGCAGGTAATTTGTACTGTGTCCAAGTGGATTTGCCAGACCGAACTGGAAGTCTCAGGAGAATCCTTCTATGTTAATAAGCTATCTCTTAACTGACCTTGCATTCTGCCTGTGTCTCAATCCAACATCCTCAGGGTATACTCCCACTTAATTACTCCTGCATCATGTGCACACGTTTGCCCGTCCTGTGATACTTCTGTTGTACAGTGCATTGCCTCCTAGAGCAGGGGGTGGGTTTCCCTCCTTGGGCTAGGCTAAGACCAAACTCCAATTATTGGAGGCAACGAATGAAGGTGGGAAAAGACTTCCTGGAAGGCAAGCATAATTTAACGAAGTATCTACTGTAGGTGAGATCTTTGCATTGCGTTTGGCAAGAGGAAGCTGCTTTCTTCTATAAAGGGAGAAGGGCTGCTTTTTCTGTTTAGGAGAGTTCATGGAAATCAGGGGGTTCATGACTCCCCAATTCTTATACTCATCATCCCAGGTTTCAAAGTCCTACTCTTTTCCTTACAAGGATCTGATCGTTGCATAGGGGTCTTGTCGAGTTTGTGATTTTAGTCTCTTTACACTTCTGTTACCCTTATAATTAAGTCCTAGATTTAAAAAAAAAATCATAGTCCTGAAAATATATTTTCATGATATTTAAGTCCATTAGTTACTGCATGACTCAACTCTTTACTCTTCAAGTGTACGTCATACCAATCCACTGTGGTAGAAAGAGTAATGGCTCCCCAAAGATGTTTGCACCTTAAGAAGACTTTGCAGATGTGATAGTTATGAACATTTAGTTGAAGAGATTTTCCTGGATCATCCAAGTGGGTCCAATTTCATTTCAGGGGTCCTTAAGGTGGAGAGCCTTCCTATTCATGGTCAGAGAACAATGTGGCATGGGAAGGACTTGACCAGGTTTGACTTGACCCATCCAACCATGTTGATGGCTTTGACAATGGAGAAAGGGAGCCATAAGAATGCAGTCATTTCTCAAAGCTAGGAATGGCCCTCAGTTTACAGCCATCAAGTTCCCATAACCACAAGGAACAGATGAAGTATATAAAATATATAAACGGATGATACACACATATGCAGACACACGGATGAGTGTGTGTATATGTATATATGTATCTAAACAATCTTGAAAGTTCTATTATACGTATATCAATTTTATCATATCATAGGATTTTATCAAGTGAACACATTAAATGTTCAAAGAAATGTCAATCCATTCTATAAAGCAAACTTGTAACCAGTGTTCTCTAATTAAATATAATACACCTGGACATTAATAATAAATAGGTTACAACTTCTCTCCAAGCTTTTAGAAATCAGAAAATACTTGTAAATAACTCATATCACTGAGAAAGTTAAAGCTGCAGTTGCAGTCCATCTAGTGATTAGCAGCAGTTAGAATACTTAAAACAGTGTGGACTCAAGCCAAGGTTAAAATTCATAGCATTAAGTCATTTCTACTATTAATCACACAATAAAAGGTAAACATTTATCTGAGGACACTAGAATGAAAAATTCAAATAAAAAGGTAAGGGATCGGGGTGCCTGTGTCGCTCAGTCTGTTAAGTATCTGCCTTTGGCTCAGGTCATGATCCCAGGATCCTGGGATCGAGCCCCACTTTGGGCTCCTTTTCAGAGGGGAGCCTGCTTCTCCCTCTCCCTCTGCCACTCCCCCTGCTTGTGCTCTCTTGCTCTCTCTGTCAAATAAAGAAATAAATAAAATCTTTTTTTTTTAAGGTAAGGGATATAGGAGGAAGAAACTTATAAAATGAGAAATTAATGGTTTAGGGAATACAAAAAGTGGACTTGCTAAGGTTTTACTTTTCACTTTTAGGTATACAAAAAAATAAAAATTTTAGGAACAAAAGTGGTGGCAAAACTACTGGCAAAGTATTTTTAAGAAGTATAAGGGACAATGTGTAACTTCATTGGAAAATGTGGTTGCACAGGATTATCACCCAGGAAAATATAAATTATGTAATATGAATTACCTAATTGTCTCATTATAATATGAAATGCTATTAAACAAGAAAAATGAAAAGGTAATGGAAAAAATCAATAAAAGAAAGAGCAATAGATACCAGATCAATTTTCCTCTCAAGGAACTAGCCTCATCTTAATTCATAATGAAGTGATATTAAGACCAGGGGATGTATGACGTACAGACCATTTAAAAACTCTCATGGTATGGAAGTCAAGCAATATTCAAGTCTTAGCTTCTCGAAGACCAAGGACTTCATAAATATTTTGATTCTCCATTATTTGAAAGATTATTTAAAATCCCCTTCTAATTTTATCTCCCTTCCGCCAGTTTTCCATTCCAGACACCATAACTGTAACCAGCCATGTTCATGCGCGTACGGAAGGTGACACACACTGAGATCTATGAAGGAAATGAGCTCCGGAAAGGAAGCTACTTTTACCGTTGGCTCTGAGAAGTCATCTCTTGTCCTTTACTATTGATTAAACATTCAATAATTATTAGAGTGCTTATAATGAACTGTTTACAGTGCTAGAGGTACTCCCCCAAGGGGACTAACTGGAAGTTTTTAAGTTGCATACTATCAAGAGAGTATTTGTTCTCTTGTTCTTAAATTTCTGTAAAATATTTATGATCTATGACTTGGAACAGGGACTGTGGCTCAAAAACTTAAGGATAATGATCAAAGTCACACGTATGCTAGTAGAAAGTACAACGGACCCTTGAACAACCTGGGGATTAGGGACACCAAACTAGGGCACAGTGAAAAATCCAAGTATAACTATTGTCCCCCCCCCCAAACTTAAGTACTAATAGCCTACTGTCAATCAGAAGTCTTACAATAAGGTAAACAATCAATTATGACATATTTTGTATATGTATTTTATACTGTATTCTTTAAGCTAGAAAAAAGAATGTTAAAATCAATCATAAGGAAGAGAAAATACATTTACAGTACTGTTTATCAAAAAACACATATAAGTAGACCTACAGAGCTCAACCCATGTTGATCAAGGGTCAACTGAATAGTAATCACAGTGTTAATAGGAGAGAGTTGGCACATGCAGATTGGAGAAATAGAAGAGTTTAAAAATGGAGGAGAGGAGCTATTTGCAAAGGTTTAGAAAAAGTAACAAGGGGTCCTGCTGTATGCCGAGGCTGCCAGGGATCCATAAACATGCTACCTGAACATAAAAGGGCAAGGGGGCAGAGCCATGACCAGATCCTGAGTCAAGAGGAATAAAGTTGGGCTCCCTAAAGAAGCTGTGGGGCTCGGTAGATAGATGTTGCCAGCCTGTAGGAACATGCCAAACAAAGAGGTGGACCTCACTCCCCCTTCACTGTTACATCCAATATCATCCAAACCAACCAGAAGCCAGACATCAACATAATCCATTAACATGGATTGCCCCCCGCCTTGTGCATATAGCAAGCTGGACAAAGGGTAAAGAGTAGGTCTGGAGGGGCAAACAGCTTATCCAAAACAGAATATTGGGATTTTGTTTTTCCTAAAATGTAGAGCCAGCTACTACTTGTGTATTCTAGAATGTACTGTAAGAATTGGTCTGATTTGCCAAAAACCAAATTAGCATTAACTAAAATATGTAACATATTAATATTTAATGATTTTGTGAAAAGACTGTCCTGTCCTCCCATTGCCTGGCCACATGACCTAGTTATAGAACTGGCTTATACGTTTTTAGACATGCATCCTTAGACCTACTCTCTAGAGTATGTCTTCGATACCAGGCTCATTTCTAACATTTGCAGGGCCTGAAGCGAGAGTAAAAAGAGAGACCCACATACCATATGTCAAATATTTAGAAGTTACATATCAAGCTAACAGACTGTTAAATAAAATCTGTTCTATTCGCTATTCTTGGCAAATATATCTTTATAATTATAAAATCGAAAGATATGTTCAAAGTTTAGCTTTTATGTGACCGAAAGTTGGCAAAATACCAACGATGAGTGAATTTACTTATTACTCTGCATGCCTGGTGTTCTGTTCATAAGCCAGCAATCTTTGGATGAGTAATGAAATAAAAATATACACAATTCATAAATGATTATATGTTTTAATAACACTTATTTTTATTGCTTTCATTCTAGTAGAATCAGTTATGTTTATATAATCAATATTTTCACCTAATTGGTATACTATTGATAGATGGGATTTAATGTCTTAAATAGAAGTGTAGTGAAAATATTTAAAATTATGCTTTACTCTACTTTTAATTATTCAACAAGTATCTTAGTTAATAACCTTATATTGATGAAATCCAAAATATATCTTAAATAAAGTTAATTTCTAAACACTTTCATAAATTATTTTTTTAGATATTCAAAAGATAATTTGTAAGTAGTAAATATCACAACTTAAATCAGAATTTCTTAAACAGAGACAAAATTGAAATTTGTATTTTGAAAATTTAAATTATGTTAAATTTATAAAATAAAATTTGGGATTTAGGGGCATCTGGGTGGCTCAGTCGGTTAAGCATCTGCCTTCGGCTCAGGTCATGATCTCAGGGTCCTGGGATGGAGCCCCATATCTACATCAGGCTCCCTGCTCAGTAGGGAGTCTGCTTCTCCCTCTCCTTCTCCCCTCCCTCTGCTCATGCTCTCTCTGTCTCAAATAAACAAATAAAATATTAAAAAAAATAAAATTAGGGATTTAGCATTCAATGTCTATTTGATAATAGAGTTTTCAAGTTTCACAGTTACGTCTAAGATGCAGATATTTCGAAGTGTAAAAGTAATAACTTTAAGATTTATGCAGCTGTGATGAATATCTCCAGGGTCATGAATTAAAACATGAGAAGCCAGAAAATAATATCTCAGCATTACAGAGGGGAAAAAAAAGATACTTAACCAATAATTTATTACTCTCATGCTATCTCAAAAGGGAAATTTGATGAGCTAATTAATTTGTCTCTTGTGTGTGGGAAGCATTTCCACCATTCAAGCCCTCTCCCTACTCTGAAACAGCATCTCTCTCCTTGGCCGTGGCCCAAACCAAAAGATCAATACATTTGGTCTCGGTGGACTCTTGATACAAGAACAGAGTGTAAGAGATGTGAAGAGGTGTTTTCCTGAGGCTGAAAGGGGTTAGTCATGAGCACAAGGTGTTCAGAGAATGTGCCTGCAAGTGCTTGCTTTTGAGTGAGGCACTGTGCGTGTATCATTTCTTGTGTGTGCTACAGGGGGCATTTGAAGCAGGAAGCCAGCAAGGGCCGTGCCAGTCCGATCTGAGGGTGGTTCTGCATGACCCTTAGCAAGAAAATTTTTTAAAAAGACAAAAAGAGGGGCACCTGGGTGACTCAGTTGGTTAAGCGTCTGCCTTCGGCTTGGGACATGATCGATCCCCAGATCCTGGGATCGAGCCCTGCATTGGGATCCCTGCTCAGCGGGGAACCTGCTTCTCCCTCCCCCTCTGCCTGCCGTTCCCCTTGCTTGTGCTCTCTCTCTCTCTCCCTGTCAAATAAATAAAATCTTTAAAAAAAGACAAAAAGATGTGCATACCAATACACATGCCTATGTTCCTCCATGCTTTCTCATACCCCTACGATGCCTCCGGTGACGTGTTGACCCTCTTTTTATTAGCATGTAAATGCAGATTTCTCTGAAAAATATGCTTTATCTTCCAGATAGAAATCCTACTAATTCTTACAGTATTAGAAATAGGGCTGCTATGAAATGAGTTTCCATCTCAATCATGGTCCTAATTCAGTTCGATTAGTAATGCTCTTAAAGAGGTATAAGACGTGGTCATGCGTGTAAATGATAGTCTCTAGTGATAACTGCTCAGAGCCTCAAGTCTCCTAGTTATGAAGTTAGGAGCGAGCCAATTGGAGAAGGAAAATGGATTCATTAAGCCCTGATGGGAAGATTTCACCATCACAGAGTTGTTTGCTGTGGTCGTTTGGTGGTTTTTGTTTTGTTTTTGTAAATAGAATCGCCTTCTCCAAATCTAGAACTTACCCAGAATTTACAAATTTAGAGTTACAACTAAAAAATCTGTGTCTTGCTGTGTTCATTGTTTTTGTTTTTTAGGAAAAAACTACAAAGTTGGCATGCGCATTCCATTTTTCTCTAGTCCTCAGAAAAATCTTCTAAATTACTTAAAAACAAATGAGATCTGGGATTTATATTTCACTCTTTAAGACTGTAGGTTATTTTGGGACACCTGGGTGGTGCATTTGGTTAAGTGTCTGACTCTTGGTTTCCACCCTGGTCGTGATCTAGGGGTCCTGGGATCAAGCCCTGTTTTAGGCTCTGCGCTCAGCAGGGAGTCTGCTGAAGTTTCTTTCTCCCTACCTCTGCCCTTCCCCACTGTGCTCACTCTCCCTTTCTCCCTACAATGGATAAATAACTCTAAAAACAAACAAACAAACAAACAAACAAACAAAAACCTATAGGCTGTCATCACGAACATTTTGATTTTAATAGAAGTCTCTCACTCTTAAAAAAAATTCGGTAATTTGATGAACTTGAACTGAAACAATAACCCTGCATCTTTTCTATAGGACTATGGAAACATGAACTAATTACTGATAAAAGAAAAAAGTTACGAAATATATCACTAATCAACAATCTCGTGTATATTTAAAATAATCCGTTCCTTAGCTATGGCATGGAATTCACTTAATCTGGAATTCCACATACAAGGAGTTCAAAAAAATGTACTTTTGGTTTCGAAGGTCATTTAGGGATTTGAGGTTGACCCAAATTTCCTATTAAAACTCTACCCTTTCTCTGGTTTTACTCCTTTTTATGAGAAAAATTAAATGGAAGGAAAATAGAACCAATATGATGGGAATTGTAATCTATAAATCTCAATCTTCTTGGTGATGGTGTCACAAGCCATAAATTACATTCATGAATGAAGAGAGTTGGAACCGAAGTTCAGCATTGTTTTATTGTGCAGAGTTCATGACCAGTAGCTCTTTAAAGTTCTCTATTATGTAATGGAGGTAGGGTAGAGAAAAAGTAGAGAAAAAGAGATCTAATTTAGTGTGGGCTTGCTTGCTCACGAATCTGCTATCCTAGACTCCTGGGCATTTTTGATACGTATAGGTCATTGCTGCTGAAAACACAAACTCTAGTGGTTGGAACCGATTCCGTGTCTCGAAATGAACCTTTTGGACCAGGTGGTCCTTTACAATAAATAACAAGACCCTCTATCAGTAGCTGGGTGTCTGTGTGATTCTAACAAGACACTTACATTTAGAGTAAATCAAGTTCGAATTACTTGAACTAGAACTATACTAATCACAGTGAGTTTTTCTAGGGAGTGTATGGTTTCTTTTCCATTTTAATTCTTTAGAGGGGTATTTGCTGCAAGGCTTGAAAAGTGGTAATCTCCTTGCTAGATTTTTCCAGTATTCTTTCTTTGTTTTGTTTTACTCAGCTTTAAAAAAGTAATGAATTTAAATGCCTGTAGATAGTGCTACAGTCCCAACAATGCCCTATTTTATAATCCCAATCTCATTGGAAATTTCTAGCAATTATCTGTGAGTTTTATTTTTCTACCATGTTCTCCATTCTATTATCTATCTATCTATCTATCTATCATCTATCATCTATCTATCTATGATTCTCTCTTCATATCTTGATTGATTATTTGAAAAAAAATCTATATTCAAATACAATTTCTTTATATCCTCAATTGTGGATGAATTTATCTGTACCATTCTTTCATTCTCAGATTTTCTTTGAAAATATATATTTCAAAATTCCCCATTCTACTGTGTCTTTTGATTTTAATATGTCTTTTGTTTTCTTGTCCATGATTTTCCAGTTACTTATTTTTTCTAGATACGTCTTGTCTCACTTATTTATACCTGTATTTTTTTCCTAAAAATGTGATTATTATTTTATTCCATCTCTAAAAAATTCCTAAATTCTTTGGGTTGCGCTAATCCAGAACCTGGATTTATAGGGGCAGCTGAGCTGCCTCTCTACAGTGGTAATGGACAGATTGCAGGCTGTGTGGATAAACTGGTAGGGTAGTAGGCCCAAGGCACTGATTTTGAGGCAATGCCAGTTTTCCTCCTAGACATACTGCACTGTATGCTGTAAATTGTGCACAGAACAATCGTAGCCCATGCTTGCCCTATAGGAATTGAAATTCCCATTTGCCTTTGCCTCGGTGCTGACTTTACTCCCTTCTGTACATGTTAACCTATCCAATAGTCAAAGATACCTTTATGTCTCTTCTATTTCGCCTTTTCTTTAAGCCATTGCCAGATTTGTTTGTTTGTTTGTTTTTTCCATTATTTTTCAGGTGGTAATTTCTGGTCCAACTGATCTCCTTTAGAAATATTTCAGTATGGGGGCGACTGGGTGGCTTAGTCTGTTAAGCATCTGATTTCAGCTCAGGTCATGATCTCAGGGTCCTGGGATGAAGCCCTGTGTAGAGCAGTCTCTGGGCTCAGCAGGGAGTCTCCTTCTCCCTCTCCCTCTGCCCCACCTTCTTCCCCCCCAGCTCTCTTCCCCTCACTCTCTCTCTCAAATAAACAAATAAAATCTTTAAAAAAAAAGAAATATTTCAGTATGTTTATATATTGTGGGTTCCAGAAACATTAACCACTAATCCAGAAAAAAATCCCATGGGCAAATAAATGGGAGTTATTATAAATACTACATTTGTAAAATGTGATAGAGCATGCAATGTATTAATTAAAAAAAATTCCAGATGGGGCTTAAATTATATAAGTGTTGAATGTTGATGAGAAGGATAGGTTGAAAGAGAACCTCAGGGCGTGCTGAACGTAGTACATATGACTTTAGGCTTCATGATACGTAACCAGAACGGACGCTATCCACTTGTCAGCAAACGTCAGCGTCTTCCGTGCTTCCTTCTACAGATGAATGCACCTGAAGCCCAGACAAGGGATTTAGTGACACAGCTAGAATCAAAAGGAAAGCCTACTGAGTTTGAATCCTTGTTTAATTGAATCAGAAAAATGAGACTTAATGTTCTATATTCAGACAAAATGTCTGCTTTGCATAGATTTCAAAGGACATTATGACAAAACATGCCATTGGATGTTGGGCCTCTTACATTTTCACATCTTTTACTAAAACCTCCAACATGGGATTTAAATCTTTCTCTTTTTTTTTTTTTAGAGTTTATTTATTTGAGAGAGAGAGAGGGAGAGAGCATGAGCAGAGGGTGGGGGGTGGGGAGTGGAGAAGAAGGGGCAGAGGGAGAGGGAGAAGCAGACTGCCTGCTGAGCAGGGAGCCCGATGTGGGTCTTGATCCCAGGACCCTGAGATCATGACCTGAGCTGAAGGCAGATGGTTAACTAACTGAGCCCCCCAGGGACCCCTAAATCTTTTTAACAAACAATGTCTGAAACCAGTGTCTTCATTTCATCTCTGAGAGTCACCTCGGGTCATTCTTAGATATCAGAAATGAGGGATAGAGTAGGGTTTAGAGATGGTCTGAGAGTCTAGTTTGTAATTTTTATTGATGTTAACCATACAGCCAGAAAAAACTAAAAATAGCAAAGGTCTTGATGGGAGTAGAGTGTCAAAATAGAGTCAATATGAAAACTATCCTAGCAAAATGCCACATCTGTGACTTTTATAAAACATGTCAAAATAATTTCAATAATTAAAATATGATAATTCACAAATTTTAAAAAATAATAAAGCCTAGTCATTGTGGAAATCAAATTTAAATCACCAGATGATTCATAACACATACTTTCCAGGGTAATAAAATCTTTAAAAAAGGGGGGGGGGGCTTGCCTGTGGCTCAGTCGGTTAAGCATCTGCCTTATGTTCAGGTCATGATCTCAAACCCCATGTCGGGCTCTCTGCTCAGTGGGGAGGCCGCTTCTCCCTCTCCCTCTGTCTACACTCTGCCTACTTGTGCTGTCTCTCTCTGTCAAATAAATAAATAAAATCTTCTAAAAAATGGCTAAAATTAAAAAAAAAATGATTGCACTTTAGATAAAATTGGATGGAAATATGAAATCAGAGAGAGAGATGAACCATGAGAGACTGTGAACCCTGGGAAACAGACTGGGGGTTTCAGAGGGGAGGGGAGTGGGGGGAGGGGGTAACAGGGTGATGGGTATTAAGGAGGGCATGTGTTGTGATGAGCACTGGCTGTTATACGTAACTAATGAATCACTGAACACTACATCAAAAACTAATGATATACTATACAGTGGCTAACTGAACATAATAAAAAAAAGAAAATATGAATATGAGAAATCCTATCCTATTTCTGGGTATTGAAAGCTGCTTCATGTGTTTCTTAAATAGATAATGACACATTTTAAATCACCTTGGAATTTAGATTCTGTGAATCTAAATGAAAAGAGTAGGGTTGGGGTCTCAGTTAAACTAATATTTACAGTATACTAAAAACATATTCCACCTCATTCCTTAAGATTTAGATGAAAACTTACATGTGTCAACGTGTCGACTTAAAAATGGGAGAGAGAACTCATAGTTCTTTAAAATTATTTCAAGTGATACTCAAGCATGTAATTTTTGGAGAGGCCAGCGCCCTGCTAAAAGCTCCAGTTAGAGGCAGCTTGTGAAACCTTGGCCCACTTTGAAATGCTGGCCTCCTCCTTGATCATGCCCTCAACAGCAACTGTAACCCACCAGCTGCCTGTTTGAACCATGTGGACAGATGCCCATGAATGCCGGAAGAGGCCTCCTTGGTATTTTATTGGCAATAACTCAAAGCTTATTAAAGTCCAGATGGAGAGGGACCTGCAGCATATTTAAGCCCATATGCCCAATTGGGTACCACACTATTTAATTGCTTGCATTCTTACCGTAATTCCTTTCTCTTGTCCTACTTTGATTTTCTCCAAAGTGCTTAGTATCTTGAAGTTGATATTTTCCCATGTCATCTTTAAAACTGGTTCTAATGCCCATCTGTACAGCACTTAGGTTAAATTCTATGCATGATATTTGTACTATTTTTATATTGGTGTTAAATAAACATTGAACCATGAAGAGGCAATTGGGTGAGTCACTTATGACTCTTTATATGTAGCTCTATTAAATTAAAAATGTCTGGTTTTTAATCCAATAATATTTTCCTAAACACATTAAGGCTATTATGCACACATGGTCTGCCATCTCTGTAGTTTGGATCATTTGTAAGAGAATTCTGCCCTTGCAAATATTGTGTCCATTAACCGATACCTAGAACACACCTCGTGTTAGTTAGTCAAGCTAGTAGTGCTATCTATTGTTTTAAAAGCATGAAATCAAAATAATTACAAATTAAAACAATCTATTGGTCTCAGTGGCCAGGAACTGAGACCTCATAATTCTACACATAGCCATTGGCCTTCCTGTCCTCATCTGTTCCCCACTGACTTGATCCCAAATTTCCTAAGTTCTACTTCCTCTCTTAAATTTTTACAATAGTCCAGGGCTCTCCTTTCTCTTAATTCCTATTACATTTAAAGGGTCTGAGCACTCATTTTACACTTCATCTTGTACTGTCCAGAATTGTTATTTACCACTTCTTGACTTTGTCTCCTCTCCCACATTGATAAGCTTATGGAGGGAAACGATCATGTCCTGCTCTTCTGTATTCCACACCATGTTCATGTGTTCTCTGCCTTGCAAACCTTGTGTGAACGTGCTATATTCAGTGGGCTTCCACAGCCCAGGATTTATTTCTATAATAGCTAATATTATGCTGTCTTCTAATTGTCCATTTACCACTCTGCAATGCTCATATGATGGCATGTTTTTTGAGAACAGAGCCCATGTGTGTGTTTGCAAGTTTGTTTTCCATTACTATATAAGTAGGATTTAGATAGCCCCAGAGATATAAATATGGCCACACTTGTTTATTAGGCATTTACTAAGTGAAGGAACATAGGCAGCCACGGGACTGTGGTAGATTTCCTTTTCTCATTAGAGACAAATTACTGAGTCTCCTTGAATATGTCTCACTGCATAGATCTTCACTATGACCATTTGGAGACTTCAGTCAGTAGGTAAAGCCTTTCTCAAGCCTTCGAGAGGAGAATAATCTCTTTTGAACTCAATTTTGAAGTTCTCATTCCATTCATTTCTAATTCTAACATGGATTATCATGGAAGATACATCTTAGAGGAACTTCAGAGTCTTAAACGACTCACAAGAATGGGGTAACAAGAACTCTGGCACCGAAAATGTAATAAAAGAGCTCACTGACCTAAAGGTCACTTTACCAAAATTTTGCTGAGAAAGAGAAGAACAAAATAGAGGTAACAAAGTCCTTGAGCTAAACCCACAGAAAATTAAAAGTAAGCCGTTAAGAAAGATGAGAGAGGTAAAAAGGGAATTGCTAGACACAAGCATACCTACAACAGTCAGAGATAATGAGTAATTACAAGTGGCTTGGATAGATAGGCAGGTTTTATTTTTCCTAAGTGTGGTACAATTTGAAAGGCATATCAGTTCTACCTACAAGGTGGGGTCTTTGCCTGTAAGATCTCGGGAGATGAGTAAGGGATGCACATGTCATTGACGTGCCAAGGAACTGGGACTATATGCTCATATGTGTCCCTCAACCTCCCCCCAGCCCCTAAAATTGGGTGCTATGGCCTGAAAATTCAAATTCACATGCTGAGGCCCTAATCCACAATGTGGTACTATGTGGAGATGAGACTTTTGGGAGATACTAAGAATAAGATGAAATCATGAGGGTGGGGGCCTCATGCTGGGATCAGTGCTCCTTTAAGAAGAGGAGACACCACATCTCTCTTCCCGTCTTCCTCTCTCCTTCTCCCTCTCTGCCTTGTGAGGACACAAAAAGAAAGCAGCTGTCTGCAAGCCAGGCAGAGAGCTCTCACCAGAACCAACCATGCTGGCACCCTAATCTCAGACTTCTAGCCTCCAGAACTATGAGAAAATAAATCTCTGTTAATTAGCTACCCAGTCGATGCTATTTTGCTATGGTGGTCCAGGCTAAGACAATGGGCGACAATGGATAATGATGATCTTTTTTCTCTCTGTGCCCCTAAGGATGGGATCCTCCTTACTGTTTCCGGAACTATTTCGTTGACAAAGCCTACAACACGATGTTGCACACAGGGACTACATTTTCACATTCCCTTTGAGGAGAAAGGGGTCTTGTCCTATTCATGTTTGCTTCCCAGTGGCAAGCACGGTGATAGAACTTGATAGAGTTCTTACTGTGGAACATAACACTGACACAGAAAACCACACAGAACAACTGTGTAGCTTAATGAATTATTAAAAGACAACCTTTCTCTCGCCCTTATTACCTTACAGTTTATTGTTAAAGAAATCAGATCTTTGGCCCTTATATTTTTCCGTAGTCCTGATTTTGCACGCCCCTCTGTATTTCCTACACGTCGGTGGTTGGGTTTATAGTCTTGATCCGACCCTGGTGTGATGATTTGGGCAACACTACTCCATTGGTGATGTGGTTATTCATCAGGGCAGAAGGGTCACATTTCTGATGGTCCTTTTTTTTTTTTTTCCTTGTTGTCCTCTTTTTACAAGAGTTTTTAGAGACACTCAGGGGAGTTGCTCTGAGAATTTTAAAGAAAGCCATTTTGGTTGGTCCTTTGAAGATCCAGCCTGGTCATAACTTAAAAAAAAAAGTCATTTTTTTGTTTTTAGGTTGAAACTACTGCAAATAATGCTGCTATGAAAGAATTCTTGTACATATCTTTTGGGGAACATATGGTTTTTTTGTTTTTTAAATTTTATTTAAATTCAAGTTAGTTAACATATAGTGTATTATTAGTTTCAAGGCTAGAATTTAGAGATTTGTCAGTTGCATATAACACCCACTGTTATATGAGCTCATATGAGCTCACATCAGTACTTGTTACATCAAGTACCCTCCTTAGTGCCCATCACCCAATTATCTCATCCCCCCACCCATCTCCCCTCCCGCAACCCTCAGTTTATTCCCTGTAGATAGGAGTCTCTTATGGATTGCCTCTCTCTCTCTTTTTAATCTTAATTTCCTTCTCTTCCCCTATGTTCATCAGTTTTGTTTCTTAAATTCCACATATGAGTGAAATCATATGATATGTCTTTTTCTGACTAACTTATTTTGCTTAGCGTAATACCCTCTAGTTTCATCCACATTGTTGCAAATGGCAAGATTTCACTCTTTTTGATGGCTGAGTAATATTCCACTGTACATACATATATACCACATCTTCTTTATCTCCATTCATCCATCGATGGACAACTTGGCTCTTTCCATATTTTAGCTATTGTGGACATTGCTGCTATAAACATTGGAGTGCATGTGGCCCTAGGAATCACTATGTTTGTATCTTTTGGATAAATACCTAGTAGTGCAATTGCTGGGTCATAGGGCAGCTCTATTTTCAACTTTCTGAGGAGCCTCCATACTGTTTTCCAGAGTGACTGCACCAGCTTGCATTCCCACCAACAGTGCAGGAGGATTCCCCTTTCTCTGAATCCTCACCAGCATCTGTTGTTTCCTGAATTAATTTTAGCCATTCTGACTGGTGTGAGGTGGTATCTCATTGTGGTTTTGATTTGTATTTGGCTGATCATGAGTGAAGTTGAACATTTTTCCATATGTCTTTTAGCCATTTAAATGTTGTTTGTTTGTTTGTTTGTTTGTTTTTGAAAAATGTCTGTTCATGTCTTCTGTGCATTTGTTGACTGGATTTTTTGGGTTTTTTGGGTGTTGAGTTTGGCAAGTTCTTTATAGATTTTGGGTACTAACCCTTTACCTGATATGTCATTTGCAAATATCTTTTCCCATTCCATAGGTCACTTTTTAGTTTTATTGATTGTTTCCTTTGCTGTGCAAAAGCTTTTTATCCTGATGAAGTTCCAACAGTTCATATTTGCTTTTGTTTCCCTTGCCTCTGGAGACATGTCTAGCAAGAAGTTGTTGTAGCTGAGGTCAAAGAGGTCGCTGCCTGTGTTCTCCTCTAGGGTTTTGATGGATTCCTGTCTCACATTTAGGTCTTTCATCCATTTTGAACCTATTTTTGTGTATGGTGTAAGAAATTGGTCCAGCTTCATTCTTCTGCATGTGGCTGTCCAATTTTCCAACACCATTTGTTGAAGAGACTGTCTTTTTTCCTTTAGATATTCTTTTCTGCTTTGTCGAAGATTAGTTGACCATACAGTTGAGGGTCCATTTCTGGGCTCTCTATTCTGTTCCATTGATCTAGGTGTCTGTTTTCGTGCCAGTACCATACTGCCTTGATGACTACAGCTTTATAATACAGTTTGAAGTCCAAAATTGTGATGCCTCCAGGCTTGCTTTTCTTTTTCAACATTACTTTAGCTATTCAGGGTCTTTTCTGTTCCATACAAATTTTAGAATTGTTTGTTCCAGTGCTAAAAATGCTGGTACCATTTTGATAGGAATTGCATTGAATGTGTAAATTGCTTTGGGTAATACAGACATTTTAACAGTGTTTGTTCTTCCAATCCATGATCATGGAATGTTTTTTCATTTCTTTGTGTCTTCCTCAATTTCTTTCTTGAGTGTTCTATAGTTTTCGGAGTACAGATCTTTTGCCTCTTTGTTAGATTTAGTCCTAGGTATCTTATACTTTTTGGTGCAATTGTAAATGGGATTGACTCCTTGATTTCTCTTCTGCTTCATTGTTGGTGTACAGAAATGCAACAGACTTTTGTGCATTGACTTTTATATCCAGTGACTTTGCTGAATTCTTATGTCAGTTCTAGCAATTTTTTGGTGGAGTCTTTTGGATTTTCTACATAGAGTATTATATTGTCTGTGAAGAGTGAAAGTTTGACTTCTTCTTTGCTGATTTCAATGCATTTTATTTCCTTTTGCTGTCTGACTGCTGAGGCTGGGACTTCCAGTACTATGTTGTACAACAGTCATGAGAGTAGGCATCCCTGTCGTGTTCTGAGCTTAGGAGAAAAGCTCTCAGTTTTTCCTTATTGAGGCTGATATTAACTGTGGGTCTTTTGTATATGGCCTTTCTGATGTTGAGATATGTTCCCTCTATCCCTGCTTTGTTGAGAGTTTTTATCAAGAAAAAATGCTTTATTTTGTCAAATGCTTTTTCTGCATCTATTGAGAGGACTGTATGGTTCCTTTCCTTTCTTTTATTAATGTGGTGTATCACATTGATTGATTTGCAGATGTTGAACCCCCTCTGAAGCCCAGGAATAAATCCCACTTGGTACTGGTGAATAATCTTTTAATGTATTCTTGGATCCAGTTAACTAATATTTTGTTGAGAACTTTTGTACCTATGTTCATCATCGATACTGGTCTGTAATTCTCCTTTTACTAAAAAGGAGGGGTCTTTGATTTTGGGATCAAGGTAATGCTGGCCTCAAAGAACATGTTTGGAAGTTTTCCTTCCATTTATATTTTTTGGGACAGTTTCAGAAGAACAGGTATCAATTCTTCTTTCAGTGTTTGATAGAATTCCCTTGGGAAGCCATCCAGCGCTGGACTGTGTTTTTGGGAGATTTTTGATTACTGATTCAATTTGCTTGCTGGTTATGGTCAGATTTTCTACTTCTTCCTGTTTCAGTTTTGGTAGTTTATAGGTTTCCAGGAATTTATCAATTTCTTCCAAATTGCCTAGTTTGTTGGCATATGATTGCTCATAATATTCTCTTATAATTGTTTTTATTTCTTTGGTGTTGGTAATGACGTCTCCTCATTCATTCATGATTTTATTTATTTAGGTCTTTTCTCTTTTCTTTTTGATAAGTCTGGCTAGGGGTTTGGCAATCTTATTAATTCTTTCAGGGAACTAGCTCCTAGTTTCGTTGACCTGTTCTACCATCTTTTTTTTTTTTTTTTTTTTTTTTTTTTTTTCTGTATCATTGATTCCTGCTCTAATCTTTATTTTTTCTCTTCTCTTGCTGGATTTCGGCTTTATTTGCTGTTCTTTTTCCAGCTCCTTTAGGTGTCAAGTTAGGTTGTACATTTGAGACTTCTCTTGTTTCTTGAGGAAGGCCTGTATTGCTATATACTTCCCTCTTAGAACTGCCTTTTCTGCATCCCGAATGTTTTGGACTGTTGCATTTCATTTTCATTTGCTTCCATGTATTTTTTTAAATTCTTTTAATTTCCTGATTGACCCATTCATTCTTCAGTAGGATGTTCTTTTGCCTCCTGTATTTACAGTCCTTCCAAATTTCTTCTTGTGGTTGACTTCAGGTTTCATGGCATTGTGATCTGAAAATATGCATAGTATGATCTCAGTCTTTTGTTCTGGTCGAGTCCTGATTTGTGACCCAGTATGTGATCTCTTCTGGGGAATGTTCCATGTGCACTCTAAAAGAATGTGTATTTTGCTGCTTTAGGATGAAATGCTCTGAATATATCTCTTAAGTCCATCTGGTCCAGTGTTTCATTCAAAGCCCTTGTTTCCTTGTTGATTTCTGCTTAGGTGATCTGTCCATTGCTGTGAGTGGGGTGTTAAAGTTCCCAACTATTATTATATTATTATCAATGAGTTTAAGTTTGCTATTAATTGATTTATATATTTGGCTGCTCTCAAGTTAAAGGCATAAATATTTACAATTGTTAGATCTTTTTATTGGAAAGACCCCTTTATTATGATATATTGTCCTTCTTCATCTCTCATTGCAGTCTTTGTTTTAAAATTTAGTTTATCTGACATAAGTATGGCTACTCCAGCTTTCTTCTGACGTCCATTAGCATGATAAATGGTTCTCCACCACATCCCCACATTTTCAATCTGGAGATGTCTTTGTGTCTAAAATGAGTCTCTTGTAAGCAGCATATTGATGGTTTTGTTGTGTCTCTTTGTTCGTTTGAATCCATTCTGATGTCCTATGTCTTTTGATTGGAGCATTTAGTCCATTTACATTCAGAGTAATTGAAAGATATGAACTTAGTGCCATTGTATTACCTGTAAAGCTGTTACTGTAGATGGGGGAACATGTGTTTGTATCTGTGTTTTATGTCTGAGATGAAGTTGCTGGATCTTATGGGATGCTCTTGGATGTTTACTACCAAAGACTTTTTCAGTGTGGTCTTACCAATTCATATCTTCAAAACAGTATACGATTCATGCCAACTGCTCTACATCATAACTACTAGCGGGTATTGAATATTTTTCTTAATTTTACACATTCCAAAGGGCATGCAATGGTATCTCCTTTGGGATGTTAATTTATGTATCCCTCACAACTGATGAAGTTAAACATATCTTCATACATGTGATCACCATTTAACATCCTCTTTGGAGAAGTGCCTATTCCAGCATCTCACCCATTTTGCTCTTGCATTCTCTGTCTTTTCTTATTGACTTCTAACAGTATTTTAGAATATGTTCTCGATATGCCCAGGCATAATGTCTAGAGGTCATGAGAGATTATGGGGAATACAACTAAATGGCAGAACATGAATGCACACTATAATACATCCACATAGAGATTTCCAAAATTTCAGTATGAACTCCCATTCATATCAAAGTTCACAAGGAGACATGAAAGCTCAAATAGTATATAAAGTCTGTAACTCATAGGTCAATGCCCAAATAAACTAATCTAAAATTAAAAATAATCTTACCCTCAAACAGCCAGAGGTTTTACTTTGCTAGGAGGATAAAGTAGGGGTCTCTTCATCTTGAGTGGGTTCCATTCTTTCCTTTTAGTACTTCAGATGCTGGCTTACTTTAATAAGGCTCTGAGTTTGCAGATGAGTTTCAGGGCACCAACTGCAACCTCATAAAATGTAGAAAACAAGCTAACCTGAAGCCTCAGAGCAGTCAGTGCAATGATATACCAAAGTGGTATTATTGCATCAGACTCCTGTTATCCAATGCCAAGGAAGAGACTCTGGAGCTTGAGGTACATAGAAAAAATTCTTAGTTGCAGGTTGTCCAGGATGCACCAAGATGCAGCCCACCTGTGACAGTTGTCTCATTTTCATGGGTTGGAATTAGACCGTGCTGGGAGAAATCTCCCATTCTTCTGTTAATTATGATACTATATATAATATGTGTGTGGGAAAGGGTGATAAAAATTAGTCTATGCATACTATTTCCTTGCTTAGAGGAGCCGTTATATAAAATCATATAGCTCAGATTTAACAGGTGGCAGACACTAAGTGTACTCTATGCGTTCGCTAATGACCCTATAAGGAAGGTGGATGCATTAGTCGGGGCTCTCCAAAGAATCAGAACCATTAGGATATATAGACATATATAAGAGAAGATTCATTGTAGCAATGGGCCCATGAAATTATGAAGGCTGAGAAGACCCAAGATAGGTAGTCAGCAAGCTAGAGAACTAGGAAAGCCAGTGGTATAATTAGTTTAAAGGCCTGAGAACTGGGGGACAGTGGTGGGGTTTGCTTGTGTAAGCGCTCTTCTCAAAGAATGAAGGCCCAAGAACCAGGGGATCCTATGTCTGAGGACAGAAGAGATGGGTGTTCCTGCTCAATAAAGATAAAGAATTCACCTTTCCTCTGTCTTTTTGTTCCCTTGAGGGACTGACTATGCCCACCTCCATTGGAGAGGGCCATCTGCTTTATTCAATTTACTAATTTGAAGGCTAATCTCTTCTGGAAATACTCTTACTGACATACCCAGCAATGTTTTCCAGCTACTGGGCTTCCCTTAGCACAGTCAGCTTAACATATAAAATTACTCATCGCAGTACTACTGTTATTATCCACCCTGTCTTATGAATATGAACATTGAAGGGAAGACTGTTTAAGAAACTCACCCAAGTCTACAAAGCTGGTTGGGAGGCGACAGGTTTTTACTGAGGTTTTACTTTTTCCACTTTGCTTCTAAGCTGCCTTTCTGGCGCCCTGGTGCTATGCTGTGTGCTGTCTCTCTGGAGACCCAGCCCTTGTTTCCTCCCATGAGCAGACATTTTTAGATCTGTGCCACAATATCTGGAGCTCCACATTTTTCTGTGTATACTCAAGCCCATGAAACACACCTCAAAGCAAACTGGAGGAAAGGCTTTCTCTTACTGTATGGTCTATGTGGCTAGGGAAAAATTACCCTCATGGATTCCCGAAGCCAGGCAGCTGGAGATGGATCTGCAGCTTTCATCCCTAAAGCCTGTTGAAGACCAATATTCCTGGCCTGAGCATTATAAAACATTGCCTGGCTTCACCTTTTGAATAGTCTGGGCCCTGAAAGCATTTCTTCCTGCTGTATGTTTCTCTGTGAAAGTAGTTTATGTTCTTACTATTTAGTAATGAGCTAGCATGATAGGTTACTTCTTCTAAACTCATCCTTTCTCCCGTGGGGAGCTCTCAGTAAAAAGCAGAGTGGCCAAGATATGTAAATGTCCCTTGTAAAAAAAATATACACAAATAAATATCAAGAAAGATACAAATACACAAATTGGTTAAGACGCCCAATCCCAAATGCCAGAAAGAAACCAGATGGGTAGCTGGAAGGTGATGCTAGGTTGAAGGTTTTTGCTGTTGGTTTTAATAATAGAAAACTGATCAATCATAAAAGCAAATGGGAATGAATCAGTTGACACAGAGAGTTAAACATACAACTGAGAGGAGAGAAAATTGGTGAAGTAAGGTTCCTGGAAGGTGAGAGGTGAATAGGATGCCAGGCATAAGTGAACTCGGCTCTTCCATTTGCCAGGGGGAAGAAGGGAATGGGGATGGCATAGGCAGAGCCAATGTGTTCGAGTTTATATAGGAGAAGAGAGAGTTCCATCTTCTGACTTCTACTTTGGGAAGTAGCAGATGAGATCCTTCACCCAGGGAAGAAGAATAGGGGCAGGGTTTGCAGATTTGGGAGGCATCACACAGTTAAAAAAATAAAATCTAGGGGCGCCTGGGTGGCACAGTCGTTAAGCGTCTGCCTTCGGCTCAGGGCGTGATCCCAGCGTTCTGGGATCGAGCCCCACATCAGGCTCCTCTGCTAGGAGTCTGCTTCTTCCTCTCCCACTCCCCCTGCTTGTGTTCCCTCTCTCGCTGGCTGTCTCTGTCAAATAAATAAAATAAAATCTTTAAAAAATAAATAAATAAAATCTATTTCAACTCAAAGTGAGTTAAGCAGAGAAACCTAGGTGGAATGTATTTTAAAAAATTAAAAAAAAAGAACTTTAGAGAATTGTAGGCTGCATGCAGAACATGTGGAATGTTATGTAACTTGTCCCCAATATTTGAGTTTTAATTAACTTTATTATATTGCTAGTTTTCAATGTGTTGTCTGTTCTCCATCTTTCAGTGCCATCTTATGCTTCTTTGGTAGCAGATGTTGAGAGCTCCACTAGGAGATCATTTTTGAATGTCAAATGCTGTGTGTCAACAGACCTAATTATCTTACAGAAAAGCAAGCCGCCCAAATGGCAGAAGCCAGTGGCTGCAACCATCTGTGTAAGCGCGCAAGAAAGTATTCCTTCTTGCTGAAAATATTCTCCTTGCTATCTTTCTCAAAGTTGATTTCAGTTGAAGAGAATCTGCCCTTTCTACCTGGGATATGATGCATAACTTTGTGTTTCACTGGTTTGTTTTAACCTGAAGTTCCATATTTCTGTTTTACCCAAATGGTAGGTTATTACCCAGCTCCCCAAGCCTCAGCTTAATTCAGAGTAATAACTGTTCAAGAGCAATACAGAGAAACAGCCAGCAGGGGCGGGAGACCTTGCCTTGTCCCTCTAGGAGCAGGTCCAATGGACCAAGAACTGGAAGCAACCACAGTCTTCCAGCCCCACAGACAGTATCCCCCTGTTCCATTCACAACAGATATAATGAGCTCTCACCCTGAGCTGTGCTTTCTAAGTGTTCAGGCTGCTCTCCTTTTAAGGGGAAGTTGGGGAGAGGATGAGGCTAGGGTGGGGGAGGGAAGAAAAATCCTGTTGTGTCCATCAACAGGTGAAGCCTAAAAATTTCACTGGAAAAAGTTATGGAAGAAGTAACAGCTGCAGGCCTGTTTGGAGCAACTCAGCAGAGTAGTTTCCATCTGGCATCTGTTTCATCTGCAGAAGAATTTTTTTTTTTCCTATTTAAATAAGGCTTAAGCTGAAAGCCCACTTTATTTAGGAGATGTTAAGTCCCAGGATACCAAGAGCTTTGCAAGCTGCCAACATAACCTCCTCATCCCCTTCCTTACACACCTCCCACCAGCCTGTCATGGTCTTGCTCAGTGGAAAAAAGAACATCCAGAGATTAAAATAGCTCCAGGGCAAGGTGAAAACCTTCAGGCCACACATGCCCTCTATCCTTCTTGATGAGAAGTGTCAGCCAACGGTGAGTCAGACTGGATGGGGAAGGTGTGAGAGTTCACATTTGTAGTTAGCCTATAGGGCCAGGTACCTGGTAGATATTCAATAAGCTTCTGTGTTTGGGAATAAATAAAAAAGAAAAAAATACCTAACAAGCTCCTTATTTTTGTATGACTAGGAGGAAAGAAGCAAGTCCTTCTGCAAAACTTAAAATAACATTCTGGGCCTCAGGATCATATTGTTCTTTTTCTTTTTTTTAAAGATTTTATTTATTTATTTGACAGAGACAGAGACAGCCAGCGAGAGAGGGAACACAGGCAGGGGGAGTGGGAGAGGAAGAAGCAGGCTTCCAGCGGAAGAGCCTGATGTGGGGCTCGATCCCATAATACCAGGATCACGCCCTGAGCCGAAGGCAGACGCTTAACCGCTGTGCCACCCAGGCGCCCCAGGATCATATTGTTCTTAATGTGAAAAGTGATGGAACAGCATATTGGATGATCGCTTCAAGAAAGGGTGTTACATAAGAATAACCTGTTTCAAAATTCAATATAGAGAAGCCAAACCCAATCTCGATGCAAGAGTAAGGGTCAATGAACCATCACAAAAGTAGGCAACACGAGAACAAGGATGCTGTTAAAGAATGTGGGTCTAGCTAGAAGCATTTCCTACCCTGTAATTTTCAGAATCAATGGAAGGCAAAAAAAGATCTCAAGAACTTAGATTAAATAGAAGGAAAGTAGGTACCTTTTTTAAAAAAAATAAAAGTGAACTCTTTTGCTGGTCCTTCAATCAACTTTGCAATTTCTTTTTCATTTAATATCTGAGATAGCGCAATGACAAATGCCTTACTAGATTGTGGTGAGGCAGAGGTAATCTTTATTACTGCTGAAAACGAGACGAGAGAAGGCAAAATAAGGCAGATGGCAAAGAGCAAAAAGGGTAAGTGTTATCAGAGATCAAGCTCCATTGGATACAATACAGTGATATTTATTGACTTAGAATCTTCAAAATCAGCGTTTTCTTGAAAAATAACAGCTGTTTTACAATCATTCTGAACAGGATTCTCTACACTACAGGTGTGGCAGATAGAATTTTTCACATTCTTTCTCTACCAATAATATATTTATACTGCAAGCAGGTTAAACTTCAGTCTCTTCCCTTAGGATTATCAAGCCAAGCTGCCTCATAGCTTTTGATCAGGGAAACAAATTGAATTTACCCCTCCGAACTGCCTCTAAATGTAAAGACTGTCTTCTTAGCTTTGCTGGGGTCATAACACAGGGTCAGTGAGCAAGATAGAGGAAGAAGAAAAAGTAATGGCCAGTAATTATTTTATTCAGTACTTAAGGTTCTGCGACAGGCTTCAAACAATGATGATGAATGTCAGAGAGAAATCTGCTTTTCAGAATTCCTCTTGGGAGGAATATTATGTTTGTTTAGAAAATGTGTTTTGATAAACCGGGGATGTACTGTATGGTGACTAACATAATATAATAAAAAATCATTAAAAAAATGTGTTTCGATAAGTTGTCTAGAGCGATGAATAAGACTGCAATTGCATATTAAAGTAAAAAAAAAAAAACCAGCTGAGAAATAGTCAAAGGAGAGTGAAGATCTCTCCTCCATCTGCATGGCTGCCATGTTCTGTGGAGCAGAGCCTTGCTTAGTGCATAGGCAGCGCCCAGGGGGATCATTGAAACATACATGTGGTTCACTATGACTGTCGTAGAGCTCAGAGTCTTCATTTCGAAATGATGTCTATGCTGATGTCTGTGCTGCTCGCCCAAGCACATCACTGAAGAGCCACTTTGTAAAAAGCATGGATTTCATTTTCTCTGTGCATTTCGGGGTAGACATCGGAAGAGAGTGAATTAGCCCGTGTAACAGAGGACTTAGTCTCCATACTAGAAGAGATAGAGTGACTTGGGTAAGCCCACCAGAGCAGAATCATGGAAGAGTCTCCACGGGGCAGCATTAGGGTTACTAAGAATATTGTAAGCTGTTGCTCTGAGGAATGCGATGGAAAAATCCTCCTATATTCAATAAAAGGTTCACAGCAAACCTAAGAGGTTCTCAGTTCTGCATCCAGGTAGGCCTGGGAGAAACCAAGAATACAAGAACGGGAAGCCGAGGAGCCAAATGACATCTGAATGCCAACACCAAAAAGAGTAACTGATATTTATGAGCATTTTCCGTGTTAGTCATTCTAGGGGCTTTGCATGTCCTACCATCCCTATTGCCTTTCTAGATACAAGAAAACCTAAGGCATAAAGAGGTGAAGTCTATACCCACATTTTCTAACCCTCACCTCCAAAGCCCAAAGACAACATTCAACTATTCAAGAGCTGAAACACGTATTTTTCATTTTCAACCTGAAGGACGGGAAACCCATCTCTTTCCTTCCACCCCTCCCTCTTGCTCTGTCTCTGTTTTTCTATCTCCATCCCCCACCTAGTAGTTTAAAAGGAGAGTACTCTAAGCATTCCTGAGAGCTGCTTTTTAGTTTATGTTCCCTCACCTTTTACAACATCTTGAAATTCTTCCCCTTGTTTACTGTCACACCATCCACTGCGCTAACACACCTTCCGTTAACTCCTCGTTCGGGTGAGTCACCAGGCTCTTAAAGCAGAATAAACAAAAGTGATCACAAAAGGAATTATAGCAGCTTTTATAGAGGAATTTCCTTTTTAAAAACTATACCTACCACTCAGCAGAAGAAATAGAATATTACCAAGAGCTCTGAAGCTCTCGAGTATCCTTCTCTGAAAGGTAAGTGCTACCCCGAGATTTTGTATTCATTGGTCCCTTGCTTTTGTTAATAGCCTGAAAATAAAGGTATGCATCCCTAAAACAGGTGTTTTGCATTGTTTTGTTTTGTATATATCATGTTGGATGTTTTCTCCTGCAGTTTGTTTCTGATCGATGTTCTGTTTGTAAATATATATATATTCTGTTTGTAAGATTCACTGACGCCGACGTGGGGAGATGGAATCTATTCATTTTTTTCAACACTGAATAACAAGACATGGTGGGACTCTAACAGCTGATTAGTCCACTTGCTACAGTGGATGTGAGACTTGTTTCCAGGCTGTTTTGCTTTTTTTTTTTAATTATTAAAATTGTTTTTCTTGAATCCATGAGTTCTGCAACCTATTTTCTCTCTATTCACCATGTTCTATCTATTCCCACCTCATTTTAGGTCAGAAGTTCTTATCCGTGGCTGCATATTAGAATTACCTGCGGAAGATTTTAAAACTCCTGCTGCCCACATTGTGCTCTGGACTAACTGTACCAGAATCTCTGGGGGTGGGACTCAGGTATTAGCACTATGCCAGGTTCTTCAAGTGCTACCCGTGTGCATGCAGACGAGTTTAAGTACATTGCTTTCGTTCTGCCTCATTTGGAAGGAAACATTGTTTTACTGGTTCCGGCCGCATTTAATATCATTTCCTAGGAAGCTGTCCTCAAAAATCAGAAGCTAAATGTCCATCACAAATCCAGAAATCCATCCTCATTAGCCATTTTTTTTTTTTAGCTCGATCGTCTGCACATCCATCTACTTATGTCAAATGTGCCCAATTCTGACAGTGCTTAATATACTCTCAACAATGGCTTCGTGGAGAAGCATTATCTTCATGGTTCATTCTGGGTAACTTTGCAAGGCAGAGCCCTTGTTTACCCAGGGCCAAAGGTTAAGACCCAAAATTTGACCCACTCTTTTAAAAATCTGCATCATACAAACAAAACAAAATACAGCATTTGGTTCTGAAGTCAGAAGTTATTAAACCTAGAGTCACGTGACCTGCCCTGATCCTTGGCAAGCCACAGAGGTACCATCCTTTTCTGGGAAATATGTTCTTCTGGCCACTATCCATTTCTTCAAGCAGAACCCTTGATAGAGGATGAGTCAATAGGGTGTATGGTGACTCAGGCTCTAAGTGAAACAGAATGAATTGATTCAATGCCTTGAGAAGTAGCTCCTTACCCAATTATGCAAAACGTAACCTGATATCCAAGAAAACCATTATCCAGCAGGATCTATGGGCTGGGACTAAACTCCTCATTACCCCAGTGGGAAAGCATTAGATAAAGAGCTGTTATTTCCTCTTTAGAGAGCTTGATAATAACAACACAGAGGTGACTTGAAACAGTAAGCAACCAATACTTTAACAGCAGAGCACAGTAAAATAAATCTGCTATCTATGCCTCTCTGACCTTTGGGGGGGTGGGGGGGGTCATTAACGTTCTTTGTCAACCATGTCATGTATTTTCCCTGAAGGGTGCTAGTCCAGGAAATGACCGGTATTAACAGTTATTCTCATCCTTCCATCTATCTCAAATTCTTATTTTTCTTGAATTTCAAGCCAACTTCGTAAAAATCAATTTTTGTATTCACTTATTTTTCCTTTTTTTTTGTTTCAATTTTTTATTTAAATTCCAGTTAACATTCAGTGTTATCTTGGTTTCAGGAGTAGAATTTAGTGATTCTTTACTTACATATAACACTCAGTGCTCATCACAACAGGTGCCTTTCTTAATGCCCCTCTTCTAAGAATAAAAATTTGGGGGAAAAGAACTTGCAGAAAAATATTAGTGAGACCTGATTATATCTACACAGCTCTCTTATGGTTATGTGACGTTTACAGAACATTTAGGTCTTACTGAATCTAATATCTAGTCTAGGACCTTATTTGGGCAAACTTTTTATGCCATTGATGTTATTTCATGATAGTGGAATAGTAATCTGACTTCTTTTCTTGGCCAAGTGACTGTACTTTTGGCCTTCAAATTCTCTTAGATATGGAGGTTTGCAGAGACTAGAGAACAGATTCTTACTAAAATTTTCTAATTTCTACAATCAAAATGGCATGCAGCCTTTGCCTATTTTGTTTGCAGGGCTATTTGCATTATCCGAAACTTAAATAAGCCTACATTCAAAGCAGGTATTATGGACATGTATAAACTTCTTGGGTAGATGGGTTTCGAACCATTTTCTACACACTCCAAAATGTTAAATTGTTGATGATTCTATATTGGCAGAGAAGAAGAAATTAAAAATAAAAATCAGTTAGAAGCAGTAAGACCAAGGGTTTTGGTTGTTGGAAAATAAATAAGCAAATAATCAGGTGGATTAGAAGTGTTTTGCCGGTTACAAGTTATATTGCTAAGTGAGTCGGTTTTCTTCTTACACATCTGAATGCCTCAGAACTTTCAAAAAAGATTCAGCATCATAGTCTGTGTTTCCTATACTTCGGTGAAGAAGAAGAAGAAGAAGAAGAAGAAGAAGGGAGGTTAGGTGGATAATATTCATATATTTTAAATATTAAAGAGATGACATAAAGCTTTAAGCTATTAAATTTATTGAGGCCCATTTATCTACATAGGAGTTGGAGAATTTTCTTAAAAATGTATGTAAGAGGGGTAAAAGGAAAAGAAACATGCAAATAAATCAGAAAAGGGTAATGCCTACTGACTAATTAAGCTTTATGTTCTTTATTTTAAAAAAATTATTTGTCTTTATTTCTTTAGAAGTAGTTTCTGGTTGAAATTGTTGGTAGAGCATCGTGAAGAATATTCTACTCCCCCGGAAGTTTTTTTGTAAATATTAAGACTACACACATTTTCATCTAGAGGTTTTAGCATTGAAACTTCTAGCACTGGACATCATTTCGACGCAAAAATAAGCAGAACTACATGCTTGTATTCAGAGTTTTCTATTTAATTTCTCTGGGCATCTGCCTCTCTATTGCCATGCAGTAGGATTATGGACATAGAATGCCCCAAATCACACAAGAACTTAAGTTCTTTTAATAATGTTTTACTGACTACATGTAGGCCATATGATCTAAATTCCAATGGGAAGATGAATAATAAGTGTATTATTACAGACTCTGCTTTATAGTTTGAGATTTGCTATTGATTGTTACACGTTTTTACGGATGTGGTTTAATGACAGAAGATGTAAAATAAATTATAGCAAATCAGATTACTCTTTTATTGCTTGTGGCCATCTAGCTTAGTTGACTAGGAGAATATACGCTGCGTATAAGGTTGCAGGTTCAATCCAGGTGCACCCCTCACCCCTGCTGATGTCTCTCAGATGCAAACTTTGCTTTCTTAAAGAAGATCCAAGGGAGAGGGTGTAGATGGAACACCACACCCACACACCCCACACATGCACACAAACACTCCCCTTAAATTAGATAGATTTTCTGCTGGTTGATCAGAGTTGTAATCCATTTATATATGACAGCCTGATCAGTGTCGTGAACCATTGCTCTGATTTAATAAACACACTCTGTTAAAAAACAGAATCCAGCAGACCCTTTTAATTTGCTATCCTTGGACATTTAAGACACCTGATGGAAACCCGCACATTTAAAAGCAAAATAAAATGGAAAATTGAGACTGATTCCAACAAAGTATATTGATCCTGGCATGAGTCCTCCTCTAAGCTTTTACTAATATCATGACCCAAAGTAATGCTGTTTGCTCTTTCCTTCTCTTTCTTCTTCCCGTTTTCCCTTCCCCTCTTGCTCTCTCATGTTCTCTTTCTCCCGAATACTTACTTCTAACAGTTAATGACTACAGCAAACACATATAGTCTTATATCTCAGTTCTTGCTCTAAGGCTGTCCCTATATTCATTCAAGTGGTCTTCATGATAAGGTTCCGGATTGGGTATTATAATTATCTTTATAGATTAGGAAGGTGAGGTCCAGACAGACAAAGTAACATTCTTAGTGTTAACTTGTTAGCTAGTGTCAGAGGTAGAATTTGAATTCTGGCCATCTGATTTTGTCTGGCAGTTAAGTGTGCCCCTAATCCTTACAATCTCCTGGATAGAGATAGATTAGACTAAACCACAAAACTGAAGTTTACATCTGATTAATTTAATATTTGAGATAAATATCCTGCTTGAATTGCTGATGTCTACGCATTTTAAATAGTATGTACTTTCATATTTCTATCATTTTCAAGCTATGCAGTAATTTCTAACCCTACAGAATTAAATACAGACAGTAATTGCCAAAAGCGACAACTGCTAGACCTTCTCTAGATAAGAATAATTGTAAGACTACATTCATTGTTGGCATGTCAATACATGTTACCAACTCGAACTTTAAAAGCTAAGACGCCTTTGTGATAGAGATCAGACCTCTCCCTGCCATCTTCTCCTGCCTGTCACTGAAAGCTGTCCCCTCCACATGGAGCACAAAGGCACATTTTAGCCTAGCCTTTCCGAATTTTTATCATTTCTTAATTAGCAAGATCCAAGTAAATGAGATTAAACTTGTAATTTTGTTGTTGATGCTTTGGAGAGATCAAAGGACATCAGATTACTTAAAAAATTCAACACTCTCCAAGTATCTAGAAAAGCAAACAAATGTTGAGCTTTAATGATGAGTTCTAAGTAGACGTGTGTGTCTGTGTGTGGTTTTCTCTTCTGCTGTATAATACATGCATATATGTAATAAAGCAGTATGCTATATATGAGGTGGGCAAACAACAGCTGTCAGAGGATTTCCAGTTGCATCTGTGCAATGAGATTCAGCCACGTAAAACATCTTATTTTTTAATTCCATACTTAATAATGTCACATGGAATGAAAATGTATTCATTCCTTTTCTATACCTTGAAGCATGTACCCTGGAGTCACAAAACCACTCATTACTGGGGAGGTGTTGGTCTTTGAAGTACATATAATTACAGGAGAAGCTTAACTCACTCAACTTTAGTGGGTTTTATGCATTATAGCAGAAGATGATTATAATTCCCTTTAATTCGCAGAATAAAAAAACACCCAGTAGCTTGAAGAATATTTTCTGGTTTTTGTTTAGGGATCATTGTCAACCTTCCAGCATGGTAATTTAATGTCCCCTGAAATGTTATATGCCAAGATGATTAAGTATCATTACAAGGGGAAAATTTTATACAAAGGCAAATACCACAGCCGATCATGTTCAGTCAATTACAATTAAGGTGAATACACTTTAATAACACTCAGCAGTTTGTTTAGTACGCACAGTGAAACAGGTGCACTACACTAGAGCAATTCATCTCATTTATACCTGAGACATGTAGCTGAAATCACCCTTCTGTCTCTCTTCTTTATTAGAGTTTCATTTATTTGGTAAAGCTTTGGAAGGAAATAAAAATAGGCATATCACATAACAATGCCAACCTCTTTCTACACAGACTTGAATTGTTTAAGTACTTCCATGCCTTCCAAATATATTCCCTGGGCAACGTTTCCTCTTGAGTCTAATTAGAGTCAATTCTGTGTATTTACAAACAGGAAGCATCAAGGCTGTGACCTCATAATCTTCACTCAGAGGCCTCCTCAATTAACCTGAGGTATTGGCGTTCTTTGGGAATGGACGCTGGGGTCATTGTAAGTTCTCTGTGACAAGGACAAATGACTTCTTTTTTTTCTCCCCTGAACATGACAATTCTGTTGTTTTCAATGATGAACGTGACAGTTAGAGGCATTTTCTAGAAATTTTTAACAACCCAATTCTCACAGTCTTGAAAAATGGCCAGCGAATAGTTGGGAATCCTACTTTAGAGATCAAATATCTGGATTAAACCTGAAAAAAAACCCTGAGAGATAACGGAATAGAAAAGGTCAATTCCATCAAGATGGATGTGGACAAAGGTCATAAACAGGTCTTAAAAAGCATGCACATCTTCAAAGGATGATGAAAGTAGTGCCTGGCTGTAAACTGATTACCTCTTAGTTTTTTGGTTTTTTTTTTTTTTTTTGTGGGGGGGTTATAATAATGCTTATGTATGTGACTATCTCCATGCAAAACAGATAAGGATTCTGAGATAATTCAAGAGAACCAAAAGATCGTCTCCTTGTTTGGAGTAGATCGGCACTATTTTAATAGTGAATTTCAGTTCTCTGTAATCTACAATATTATTATTGTGATAGCTCTGATTTAATGGAAAGACACTTTATCTTCACTTCCTTTTACATTTTCTTTTAGGCCAAATAGATACTGTTTTGGAGGATATGTTTTGCATGGGCAGGATTAACAAGAGTATATACTATCTAGGCACTCCTCTTAGTGCTTATATAATCATAAATTAAAATAGTCATCCAAATAGGAGGAGTACTAGTCATTCCATGTTAATGATTGTGTCCCTAATAAAGCGCCGCCAGCCTCCTATCAGCTTTATTCTCCCTTCTGTTCCCCCTCAAGTAAAGCAGAGAGTGGTACAGTTTCCAACTCTTAAGCATTAACTTGGCAGTGGTTAGTTCGCCTACCAAATAAATAACCTAAATACCTATCTATATTGCATTTGGTTACTGCAGGCCATGCTGGAGAGACAATGTGGTTCAAAATATTGCTGAAAACTAGCAAGCATAAACACTTTCTAAATGTCAACTTGTTCTTTTTCTCAGTTGCATTTGTTGAAATTCCAAGATCCCTGAGGAGGTCAGGTCATGAATTTATTGTTCGTCAATTTAATATTCCAACACATTCTATGTGTTCCCTGCGCTGACTTTGGCAGCTGGTGGGCCATGTGACACACACAAAAAAGAAATCTTGAATGAAGATCAATTTCTCTTCTGCCCTCGCGAGAAAACTGCTACAGCAAAAACAGGAGCCAAATCTATTTTCTCTTTAATATTTATATGACACGTAACTGGTACAGAGAGATACTTAACAGATTTTAAATTGAAGACACTGGGGAAGATAAATTTACCATTTCCCCAAATTTCTATGAATCGCAAGCACTACCACTATTAATAAAAACAATAAGGGTGTGTTATGTGCCAGAAACTGTTAAATTCTTCACAGGAATTTCCTCTAGCTCCATGAATCTCTAACATAGTTACTATAACTCTCCTCATTTTAGGCATGAGGAGGCTGAATTCTAGAGCTCAGGATCACAGAGCTAGGAAGATGCAAAACCACACGTTGAGTTAAGGCAATAAAGACAGCAATGTTTTAGAGGGGAGGGGGTTGGGGGATTGGGCTAGGCCGGTGATGGGTATTAAGGAGGGCACGTATTGCATGGTGCACTGGGTGTTATATGCAAGTAATGAATCATGGAACTTTACATCAAAAACTAGGGATGTACTGTATGGTAACTAACATAATATAATAAAAAATTATTATAAAAAAAAAATGACGGCAATCTCATTTTCTTGCTCCTAAGCTAGTATTGCCCACTGTTTTCGTTAAATTTTTCTCAAATTCAGTTGCTTCTCTATGTGCCTATTACTTTACATGTGATGAGGTCTATAGAATTGTCTTTCCAAAAGGCCAAACCAGAGAAGGAAGAAACGGAGTTCCAACTGCTAATATACTTTAAGAGGAGTCAGGGACATCTTATGTGGGATTGAAGAAGCCAGCATAGAACACAAAAACCAGAGGAAGAAAGGTGGGTGCTGGGCACCTGGGTGGCTCAGTCATTGAAGCCTCTGCCTTTGGCTCAGGTCATGATCTCAGGGTCCTGGGATGGAGCCCCGCATCGGGCTCTCTGCTCAGCGGGGAGTGTGCTTTTCCCTCTTCCTCAGCCTGCCATTCCCCCTACTTGTGCGCACGTGCTCGCTCGTTCTCTTTCTCTCTCTCAAATAAATAAATAAAATCTTAAAAAAAAAAAAAAGAAAAGAAAGAAAGCTGCTTTAGAAGGCAAGCAGTGTTACAGATAACTAGATATTCATAGACAGATGAAACAAACACTCAGTACTCCAGACACTCAGAAAGGAGTTTTGCATAAGAACTAGTGGTAGTGTTGAATCCAGTGCAAGGTGGTGAAGGGTCAGGAACGAGGTGGTGCTCCCCGGCGTTACAGGCAAAGGGAAGGTGCAGAAAGCGGCTCAATCCCATTCTTAGAAACGAGTTTTTCGCAGTATCTTCCTAAATTGTAGAAAGATGAACAAATAGATACCATCTAATCTACTTAGTATCCATCATAGATTCTACTCCACAGTTCCCACTAGAACTGAGCCAAACTGGATATAAAGGTCATAAGACTTTTATTTGTGGTAGACTTCTATAATCATCACAGTTTGGACATGGTCCATTGTAGGGTTTTGAATTATTTTAAACTCCTGGATGGCTGCATTGTTTTGAATTTAGAATCTATGGAGCAAAAAAGCACTATTTTGAAGGCTTGGTAGAAACCCTGTTTATCCTGTGATGAGGAAGTTAAACTATAAACTAGATCAAATGACATTTCTAGAAAGCATATGACCCAAAGAACTGATCCATGGAAATTACTCATGGATGATATTTAATGTTTATTTTAGATTATCTTTTGGGATTTGGAGCACTTTGTGCTGTATCAAGACTAGAGTAATCCCCCTGAAAGAGCTGGAGAAATGTTCATGTTTTTGTTCTGGGTGGTTTTACTGGTCTGCTCCCCTCAGTTTCTGGGATTGACTATGCAAATCCCCTTCCTCCATTCACTTCGGAAGTCCCTGTTATAAAGTATATAATTACAGAGGCGCCTGGGTGGCTCAGTCGTTAAGCATCTGCCTTTGGCTCAGGGCCTGATCCCAGGATCCTGGGATCGAGCCCCTCATCAGACTCCTCTGCTGGGAGCCTGGTTCTTCCTCTCCCACTCCCCCTGCTTGTGTTCCCTCTCTCACTGGCTGTCTCTCTCTGTCAAATAAATAAATAAAATCTTCAAAAAAAAATTTAAGTATATAATTATATACATAATATTTTGAGTGAGTAATTTATTTCCCAATAGTCCTAAAGAATTCAATGTACAATAAAGCTCTAGAATAAGAAAAGGCTGGTTTAGAGGATACTGTTCTTTCTTTGCAGCCCTGGAGGGTTGAAAAAGGCAATCTAAAGGAGGGTACAAGATAGCAGACTACTTCATCCCTAGGTCATGGACCTCTACCCTCCCCCCAAGATAAGGATTTTTAACACTGTCAGTACTGAATATCCTAAGTGAGATTTCCAGACTTTTTGAGGGTCACATTAATTCAGTCTTTCAAGGTAGTGTCCAAAAGAAGGTTTGAAAAGTGACATGACCAATTAAAGTATAGAGAAGTTTCTTTTTCCAACTGACTTCCCATGTGAGGCAAATCAGTACAAGAGGCCACAACTGAGGAACGATGGTAAGATTGAAATGTAAAGAGTTCTCATAGACGTCAGAGGGGGGCGAAGGGACCAGGCAATAGCTCATAAAATTGGAGAGACCATACACACAGAATTTTCTTTGCAGGAAGAAAAGGTCAGAGTCAGTAACTGAGGCAAATTATAGGCACTGTTTTAAGAGGAAACAGGGAAAATTTGAAAAGTAGAAGAAATGTAGTAGCACAACTTGAGGAAAGATTTATAGATATTTGATGCTGAAGATAATGTTTGATTTTATTTATACTCTCTGTGTGTGGAACTTGAGCCTTACTGGCTCCTGCGGCCTTCCCCCTGGTTAGGAAAAAATCATTTCAAAATACTCTATTTTAACCCCTAAGGTTAACTCTATGATTAATAGGAGTTTTTAATAATAAAAAAACCCTAACTTTTCCCAGGCTTATTTTTTTTTATCAGACAAAATAGCCTTTATTTTTTTTTATAATGATTTTTATTATATTATGTTAGTCACCATACAGTACATCCCCGGTTTCCGATGTAAGGCTCGATGATTCATTAGTTGTGTATAACACCCAGTGCACCATGCAATATGTGCCCTCCTTACTACCCATCACCGGCCTATCCCATTCCCCCACCCCCCTCCCCTCTGAAGCCCTCAGTTTGTTTCTCATAGTCCATAGTCTCTCATGTTTCATTCCCCCTTCTGATTACCCCCCCTTTCTTTATCCCTTTCTTCCCCTACTGATCATTCTAGTTCTTATGTTCCATAGATGAGAGAAATCATATGATAGTTGTCTTTCTCTGCTTGACTTATTTCACTTAGCATTATCTCCTCCAGTGCCATCCATGTTGTAGCAAATGTTGAGAACTCGTTCTTTCTGATAGCTGAGTAATATTCCATTGTATATATGGACCACAACTTCTTAATCCAGTCATCTGTTGAAGGGCATCTCGGCTCCTTCCACGATTTAGCTATTGTGGACATTGCTGCTATGAACATTGGGGTGCATATGGCCCTTCTCTTTACTACGTCTGTATCTTTGGGGTAAACACCCAGTAGTGCAATGGCTGGGTCATAGGGTAGCTCAATTTTTAACTTTTTAAGGGACCTCCACACTGTTTTCCAGAGTGGCTGTACCAACTTGCATTCCCACCAACAATGTAGGAGGGATCCCCTAGCTCCACATCCTCTCCAACAATTGTTGTTTCTTGCCCAGGCTTATTTTGAATGAAGTGAAGCAGTTGGTGAAAGAGAAAGCAAGAAAAATAAAGAGAAAGCCATAGATAGTGCCTGTTGTGTATTGCCATTTGAACATTCACGTATAACTTTAAATGCAACGCATCAATCATTTACAATAGGGTATGCCTCTTTTCCATTCCTCGCCTGTGAAAATATTGAGCTAAGTAAAACATCTAATTTACTCCTTTTACTAGTCTGTTATAAGGTCCTGAGTACAGCCCTGTAGCTTAAAGTGAGAAGAAACAAATCTGGAAGTGGCCATTAGAACCCGATTCTGAAACCTAGTGGAGATATTCTAGAAAAGAGAGATCTGTACGCAAATTATAGTGATTAGTCAGTGAATGGGCTAAATTGAAGCTTGAGAACGCATTCTGGAGTTTGAACTGAAGTTTTTCAACTTACTAGCTCTGTGTCCCTTTGGGCAAATTCTCTAAGCTGCAGGTTAAAATTGCCTGTGCACTCTATTATAGCCCTGTGATCTTGGGGCAAGGCACCTAATTAATATCTTGGAGCCTCAGTTTCTTCACCTGTGAAATGGACATAATAGTACTCATCCTACAGATCTGTCATGTGGATGAAATAAAATAAGCTGAAAAGCACACAGAACAGTAAGTCCTCAATGATGGGAGCCTATCGTTATTGAAGGTAACACGGCATAGTGATTAAGTCCTCTTCAAATAGTGATCATGATAAATATTTGAGGGAACTAAACATGAACATGCAATTTAACAAATGAGGAAAATGACACCAGAGAGGCTGCCCTGGATTAAAAACCCTGGGAAGACATCTCTGTGGAGGTGTTATCTGAGCTGAGACCTGCACAAGCACTTAATGAAAATATGATCATCCTTGACGGGAACCAAATAAAAGCAAGTGAAACCGATCAAAGAAAGAGTATAGTTAGTCTATCAAACTGACAAAAATAAAAAGACATGGTGAGGGAATGAGAATACAGGCTCTTCTAGTTGAATTTTTCTAGAGAGCAGCTAAAATGTGAATATTCCTTGACCCGCACCCATACCTAGAATATTGTCTAAAGACACAACTGGACAAATGTTCACATCGGAGCATACAGTTTTATGGCCATATATCTCTTGCATTAATGCTTTTCCTTTTCCTTTTAATTTTTAAAGCTATTTAAATCTTGGGGTGCCTGGGTGGCTCAGTCGTTAAGCATCTGCCCTTGGCTCAGGTCATGCTCCTGTGGTCCTGGGATCGAGCCCCACATCGGGCTCCCTGCTCAGCGGGAAGCCTGCTTCTCCCTCTCCCACTTCCCCTGCTTGTGTTCCCTTTCTCGCTGTGTCTCTCACTGTCAAATAAATAAAATCTTAAAAAAAAAAAAGCTATTTAGATCTTAATGGTGTTTACATTAAAAATGGGAAACCGACATGGTCAGCAGGAGAGAGAACTGGTTCACTGAATTCTACTAGCCACATGCAGGGCAAGTATTAAAGCTACAGCTACTCCATATACCACTACTATTCTTTTAGGTAGAGAAGGTTGCATGATTCTTAGTTTTTTGACACACGTGCCATAAGATCACTGATTTGTGTTTGTTTTTCTGTTTGTTAGCTATCCTAATGGAGGACTAGAAAGAGAGAATATAAATTTGTCATTTTGGCTTATCCATGTATCTCACCTCAATGCTTACATCTCAGAACCAAGTCGCTATCCCAGAACTGAATTTTGGCAGCCACTGTCTAAGTCATTGTCTGAGAAATGTATGTGATGTACTCCTCTTGGAGACAATGGAACAGAAGTTAGGACACCTGGTTTTCCCCTTTCTACAAACAAGGCATGAGATCATGGAGAGTCATTTTGCCAAAGAATCCCTATGCCAAAGCATGAAAGCTATGTTTTGACAGCATCCCATGAGGTTTACATTGCACTGTCTACATCTGGATCCAAGCCCATGACCTTGATCTTCAACCGTTTAATTTAACAAACATATATGAGTACCCACCATGAGTCAGGTGCTGTGCTCAGGACAGAGGCATCATCAAGGTGCCTAAAACATGATCCCTATCTTCAAAGGATTTCCAATTGAATGAATATTTGAGTTTGATACGAGAAGTAGAGGCATTTTTGCAGAGTTCTAGGTCCCACTAAAGCCATAATATTTTACCTGAATATCAAGTTCGTTTGATTTTCTGATATCTGCAGTTGAGTTGGAGCAATGAGGTCTAGGATATAGATTTCCTGGTTCCAAATACAATGCTTTATTCATTGAACTTGGTCTGGTGATGAGCTTCTGAAGAATGATCAATGATTACTCCTTGATGAATGTATAATTTCTTAAATGACAAATTATGCCACTGTGCTGTTGATAGGCTTTGCAATAATTTTATAACTTTGCCAAACCAATTTTAACATTCTGGGACACTTCATATAACTGACCTTTCGAGACCTGCCTAGCCACATACTTCCTTTAATTCCATGTTTACAAGTAAATTTTATCTTTAGGTTATTCTAGATAGGGAATTAAACTAAATAAA
Source organism: Ursus maritimus (assembly GCF_017311325.1). NCBI lineage: Eukaryota > Metazoa > Chordata > Mammalia > Carnivora > Ursidae > Ursus > Ursus maritimus. Next base: position 10,103,078 of record NW_024424897.1, on the reverse strand, counting down.
GTGTTATAATAGCAATCACCCTCTGTCATGGCTGCGCCTTAGATATTTGCTATAGTATAAAACTAGTTTACCTGTAGATTCTTAGTCCCCAGCATCTCATCCCACACTTTGGCTCCTCCTAGCTACCCACATCCCTCACTTTCTGACCCCACCCATTTCACCACCATCTCTTATCTCATTAAATTCTTGTAAAAGTGATGCAAAGGGACATCCCCAAAGCCACACTGTTGATGAACATAGCAAAATGCATAAACTGGTCAAATCACTAAGCTGTACACCTGAAACTAATATAACATTGTGTGTCCACTGCACTCAAAAAAGATTATTTTATCAGCTTCCTCCTCGTTTTCCTTCTTCCCCAATGCCCCCAATCCCTGATGATATATCATGTCAACTTAGTTTAGGCCAATCATGTTTCCTATTCCAGAAATAAAACCTCAGTCAACGATTCACAGGGAATTACAGTAAATGGCCTTTGGTTAATAAGGGCAAATTCTGAGAGTGTATGAAGGCACCAACACTTTTCATGACAGGAAGTAACACATTTACTTTCCATGTATTTTCTTTTACACGTTTGGCAAATAATTTTCATTCCATTCCTACAAACTCTAAATTGAGCCCTTGGGATCCCAGCAAAGGGAAATCTACCTAAAACGAAAAGAACAATGTGTCAAACAATAAGGCTTTCTCAAGGGAGAAAACCGTAGTCCTACAAAATAACAACATCGGTGGCAAGATAATTCATCTTGTACAGAATCTATATCCAAAGGATGACTCTTGTTAGAGAATAAAAATTAGCTCATGTCACAAAACTATATAAAAAGTGTTGACATCTAGGGGGCGCCTGGGTGGCACAGCGGTTAAGCGTCTGCCTTCGGCTCAGGGCGTGATCCCGGCGTTATGGGATCGAGCCCCACATCAGGCTCTTCTGCTATGAGCCTGCTTCTCCCTCTCCCACTCCCCCTGCTTGTGTTCCTTCTCTCGCTGGCTGTCTCTCTCTCTGTCGAATAAATAAATAAAATCTTTAAAAAAAAAAAAAAAGTGTTGACATCTAAAACTCCCCCAAGAAAGGGGTCTGAGTTTGGACCAGAGGACTTCCTTCCAAACATGTGGCCCCACAGGAACAAAAAGCAAAGTCCTGTGACTGATATTGATTTGGACTGTGGAGGCTTTGACAAAGAGCAGCACTGAGGGAAAATCAGACTTTGGATGAAGTAGCTGTACAGTAAATACTGACTGATGCGTGGCCTGGAAAAACCAAGGCGACCTTTGAATCCTACCTGGTAACGAAGTTAGTAAAGGCAAAAAAAAAAAAAAAAAAAAATCACCAAATATAGGTATGGAAAGAGAAAAAAATGACCAAGCAGTGTGTTTGGGGAGAGAGAGAGGATTCTCTTTCAACACGAAAAGTCCTTTGTATGATCCGGCTTTTAAATTTTGCCAACATTTCTTTTACATCTTGAGTTTGGTTCTGCTCCCCGTCTTTTCACCCTTTCATGTAAGAAGGATGGTTTTCTGTATGTTGGGTCTATCTTGTCAGGTCTCCATGCTTACCATGCTTTTCTAATAACCCTTTTCTTCAGTTTCGAGGGGAATCTGTTGAAAGCTATCTTCCACATGATTCGTTCATGTTTTTAGGAAACGGACCCTGATCCTTATTGTTTTCACTGTCACTGTCTGCTTCACTATCCTAATTCCCTCAATCCCTTTAATGTCCCTGGGGTTCCTTAACCCATCTCCCGTAAAGCCAACTCAGAGATAACACAGCTGATGAGATTGCAGGGGGATGCGGGAGACATGTAACAAATTTCAGGCATCTTGACATGAAGATAAAAGCAGGACCTGAAGAGCTAAAAATTTTCGGGCAGAAAGAATGGTTGAATGGAGACCTAGAAATAGAGTAGCATCTGTGAATTAAGGTAAGTCCAATCTTACCTATAATGTTAGGTGCATGAAGAGAAGTCATAGAAATAAGATGAGAAAGATCTGGGCCCAGATTGCGAAGATGATGTAACACAACTTTAATACCAAGTGCGGTGGAAAATGAGAGCACAGATCCAGGTAAAAAAGACTCTGTGGATAGTCTGTGTGGAGGAAAAGCTGGGTGATTCTACCCTGCCTGCCCCCCCTTAGTTCCTCAAAGCAACAAAATGCAGGCTTCCTCATACAAAGTTCCAACCCACCAGGCTCTGTTGGAGAACTGGATTGTTATAATCACACAGGGGTGGCCTGCAAGTTACAAGTTGCCAAATTTCCAGAGGCCCTTTTAAGGAATGCTGATAACCTGCATTTCTAAGAGATCACAGTATTTGTCTAGACTCAACAACCAAACAAAAACAGCTCTAGCAGTTTCCTGAAACCCCAACATTCTTTCTCCAACCAATAGGTTTTATTTCATGTTGCTCTGCTCTTTCCGTGCTGACTTCTTCACAAGGACTAAAAAGTAGACTTTTTATTTAAAGCTTAATTAGGAGCCACCATTTATGGTATATCGGATGTCACATTTCAAAGATTTCTGATGTCCCCGATGCGTGTACCTTACAGTTAACACAATAACACAGGTACATGACTTCAACACTATCCTAGGTCTTCCTCTTTGTGAATTCGTTTCTCGCTTGTAGAATTTACACTGAAGTCCTTGCAGCCCTGAAACCTGAGTTCAGACTCCAGCAGAAATAGGTACAAACTTTAAAAGAAAATGATCCCTGAGCTCATCCCCTTTCATGGAAACTTTCTAAGGTATAAAAATAAAACGAGCCAATAGCATTATAGAAAATGTGATATCCAAATAGAATTGTTTATAAATAGAATGTTTTACAAAGTTTCCATGAGGCATCAGCTGTCCTTTAACCCCCTGCTTGCTGACATTTTCCAGCCCACTAGCTAAATTAAGGCCTAGGAAAAAATTACCTATGCATTGTATTTTTATGTGACTGTTCATCTATTTTTATATGTTTGTGGATATATGACATCAGTTCATTATAAACATATCAAGACGCCCCCACACACACCACAACACATGTGTATTTGCAGACATGAGGGAGAATATGAACTCTTGCAGGTTTATGTTGCCAGAAGAAGTTTACCCAAACCAGCTCTAATATGACTAGGGTAAGCCAGTGTGCTTGGTTTTCTCCCCTGAAGCCTGCTGTCCTCCTGATCTGGTTGACAATAGCGCCCCCCTGTCTGCACTCAAAAGTGTCCCCTTCAGATGATAAATTCTGTGATCTCCCCAAGTGAGAGACAAGTTATCGATGATTCGTGATTACTACAGTACTCAGGGGAAGCTGGCTTAGAAATACTTGAGCAATGGGGCGCCTGGGTGGCACAGCGGTTAAGCGTCTGCCTTCGGCTCAGGGCGTGATCCTGGCGTTATGGGATCGAGCCCCACATCAGGCTCCTCTGCTGGGAGCCTGCTCTTCCTCTCCCACTCCCCCTGCTTGTGTTCCCTCTCTCGCTGGCTGTCTCTATCTCTGTCAAATAAATAAATAAAATCTTTAAAAAAAAAAAGAAAGAAAGAAATACTTGAGCAAACTGTCTAGCAGAGACAGATATCACTCAGTTAAAAACCAGATTTCGGAACAAATGGAATTATGATGATTGTTTTTGTTTGTCCAAAGGGCCGTATCGCTATTTCAAAATTAGCTATGCTATTTTCTTCTTTCTTTTTCCTGAGTCTTTCTCTCCTTGACACACAAATACACACACAATCCAGCTAGAGTATAGTGTGTCACACAACCGTGATCTGGCTTGTGTCATTATACGCTGGTGGATGTAAGAAGCTTAGAGATAGGGAAAAGAGAGCTGCTTTTTTTTTTAGATTTTATTTATTTATTTGAGAGAGAGAGAGATAGAGAACACGAGCAGGGAGTGGGGAGGGAGAATCAGGCTCCCCGCTGAGCAGGGAGCCCCATGCGGGGCTTGATCCCAGGACTCTGGGATCATGACCTGAGCTGAAGGCAGACACCTGACCAACAGAACCCTCCAGGAATCCCAGAAAGCTGCTTTCTTAGTATAGGGATGTCAAATGTGTTCCCATGATCTGGGCACAAACACCTTTCTTCCTTCCACTTGACGACTGGCATGGAGATTCTGAATAAGTAATATCTCTGGCGATTTCCTTTTCTGGCTATGGATGTCCAAGGTAGAAAATGTACAGAAGTGCTGCTGGTTTTTAAAAGCTTATTAATGCCTTGGGGCGCCTGGGTGGCACAGCGGTTAAGCGTCTGCCTTTGGCTCTGGGCATGATCCCGGCGTTATGGGATCGAGCCCCACATCAGGCTCTTCCCCTATGAGCCTGCTTCTTCCTCTCCCACTTCTCCTGCTTGTGTTCCCTCTCTCACTGGATGTCTCTATCTCTGTGGAATAAATAAATAAATAATCTTAAAAAAAAAGATTAATGCCTTACATTAGTCGAAAAAGATTGTATATACTCACGCATGAGAATATGCCACATACACACCACAGTCAAAATGCACAGGTAGTTCATATCATTTTAATCATTGTAGTTTTTCAAAGGTATGTGACTTATTTACCCAGTATTCATTAGCTTGATTTTTTATCTTATTCTTTGCACTTGCTGTAGAACCCCGAGAAAATGAAACCATGCAGATGACAGCTTCATGATAGTGTGGCAATCACCCTTATGAATGATGTGTCCAGATAAAATCAACCTACTCTTAAGGTAATCAGGAAAAAGCAGGATTCCCAAGTCAGGAAGTGAAGTTACATAAATATTACACATTTTCCTTCTTACTTGCTGGTGGTGGACGGGAGACATCCCAATCTGTATGTGTGAATTTAGTGAGCAGAAAAACATTGTATACAACGTGCTCACAATTGGACCAAACAATGCTGGAAAATTCAAACTTGCTGTCCGAAACCTACAATGCAAACGTTGACAGCGTAGGATGTGCAAAATCTTTGGCCCTTCCATCAATCTCAGAAAAGATCTTGAGAGCGTACCCAGGCTGAGCGTTTCATGAAACGCGTGATGCAAAGAACACAGGTGTTGGATTCAACAGTTAATGAGTTCAGATCCCACAGATCCAAACTTACTAACCTTGTGTCCTTGAATCCACTTTTCGACTACTATCAGTGTTCCCTATAAAATGGTTTAAATGAGTTATTGATCTAAAGCTTTAGTACAGTGCCTGGCCTAGAGTTAGGACTCAGCAAATCAGGTGAGGAAGTATTTTCTCTATTCATTTCTGAATAGAAAGAACCCTCCTATTCTTATTGCAATAGACCTTCTAACTTTAGTTGCTAAAGGAGTTCGTGAAACAAAGAGTAACTAGTGTCTCACCTATTCAAGATTTCTTTTTACTTTTTTATTTTATTTTTTTTTTAAGATTTTTATTTATTTATTTAACAGAGAGAGACAGCCAGCGAGAGAGAACACGAGCAGGGGGAGTGGGAGAGGAAGAAGCAGGCTCCCAGTGGAGGAGCCCGATGCGGGGCTCGATCCCAGAATGCGGGGATCACGCCCTGAGCCGAAGGCAGATGCTTAATGACTGAACCACCCAGGCGCCCCCAAGGTTTCTTTTTAAAGTTAAACAAGTCAATAGATTAATACTCATTTATCTTTCAACTTCTACCTGCCAACAGGATTAAACAGGCAGGCATATTCCTCCCTTACCCTCTTGGTAGGCAAACTGATAGCTCCCTGAAACTGTTTCTATTTTCTCAGACATCTGCTTTTTCTATAATCATTATAATTATATTTGCTGAGCAGATTTGAATGTGACCTTGGCTTTGGGAAAGCAGATTTCAAAATATTCATAGAGAAAAAATAAGTATGATCCCATGTCAGAGAGATTCTTTAAAAAAAAAAATTCTGATTTTGAAATCACAATTCCAATGAGAAAAAATCAGGGACAGAAGGATTAGTCATCATAGCTGCTAGATAAATTCTGAAGAACGTTTCAGAAGACATGCCAAGCACAGGCTGATCCCCTACGCGGGAGAAAAAAAAATAAAAATAAAAAAAGGTAACTTCGAAAGGGTGGCCGTGGAATCCAGTTAGAGGAAAGTCCAAAAGGATCCAAAAAGTTCTTTGAGAGAGTGATAGGACTTTAAAAGCATTGAGTAGAAAATAAGAACAAGGTAGGAAGAGGCTGGGGTCTGCCTCACAGGTGACGATGGAAGGCAGAGCAGCTGAACCTGGGCTTTTATTTTGGCACTTTCAGCAAAGGAAAAAATAAATAAATAAAATGGAAGATGCAGAGAGGAATTTGCAACACCTGAGATGAGGACTTCATACTAATAGCTGATCAGTTTAATTCAAGTAATTTCCTATACCTCAACTAATAACACTAATCGTAATAACAGCAAACACAGGGGCTCGGTATCTGCCAGGCATTGTTCTAAGTGTTCTAATTTTTAATCCTCATGGAAACCCCATGAGGTGGTTTTTACCTGTTATTATCCCCAGCTTATACATAAGGAAACTCAAGTGCAAGGAAGTTAAACAATCCTGACTTCCCCAAGATGACAGGAGTTAGAGTGGGTCAGAGCAGAGTTAGGAATGAGTTAAAATTCTAGACCAAAAAAAAAAAAAAAAAAAAAAAGAATTTCCCACCTTTTATTCATTTTTTTTAAATGTGAAGAAAACTTTCTCAGAGGTTCCCAGCAGAATTTTCCAGAATTGGGTCTGTATTTGCAGTTGGCAAGGAAGATGAGACCATCATGATGGACTTGTATCAAACAGGGTTTACTGTGGAGCAGGGAAGAAGCCCAGTAGCCCCTGAAGGTTGTACCTTCCCAAAGAAGTGAACAAGGTCAGAAATCTGCGATGAGGAAGGAGGGAAAGTATGCCCAACAATATGTACTTGCTATTTTTTTTTTAATTTTTATTTATTTTTTAAGAGAATGCATGTGTGAGTGGGGGAGGAGAGGCAGAGGGAAAGGGAGAGAGAATCTTAAGCAGGCTCCATGACCAGCACAGAGCTGGACGCAGAGCTTGATCTCATGACCCTGAGATCACAATCTGAGCCAAAATCAAGAGTTGATCGGTTAACTGACAGAGCCACCCAGGCGCCCCTGTACTTGGGATAGGCATTAATGTTAATTTTCTGGAATTTACTAGAAGGAATGAAAATGGAAGTGAAACTAAAGGGTTTGATAATTTCAGATAAACATTTCTTCAGTATAAAAGTTGCTAGTTTTTCTAAGATGTCCCCAGTGTTAAAAAAATACATATATATGTATTTTATATATATATTTATATATATGCTTTATATATATATAAAACTCTGAGATTTTGTGTTTTAAATATTCAAGTTTTATACATTTCTGTAATCCCCAGTTTTTTTAAATTTTATGTTTAAACTATGATAATACTAATGAACAGCTCTTTCATTATTCTCGAGTTCTTTATGGCAATGATCACTTGATTGATTGGATTTCATCATCAATATATTGTCCTGTAACTTCATATCGACTTCTCTTATGTATTTTATTTTCAGTATTCTGTTTGATTGTCTGACTTCCTTTGGCACTGAGTTTACCTTCCTAAGTTTTTCTAGTGGGGTGTGCTGTATCTCGCCTCTCCTTCATGATTTCTTCCCTCTCTCACCCCAAGAGTCCTCAATAATCCTGCTCAAATAAAATAAAAATGGAAGTCACCGAGGGGAATTTGACACATCTCAGGTGAGGAGATAGTACTATAATAGCTGATTGGTTTTCATATAGATAGATGGCATATTTTCATTTAATTTCTGGATCCTTCTATAATTACTCTTGGGTTTATTGCTTCCAGGATGAGTATAAAAAGTGTGCTTTCTGAGTTCTTAGATGTCTAAGAGTGATTTTATTCTGACCTTATGATTCTTTGGTTATTTAGCTGGGGATTAAAATTTATAGTAAAGAACTGTATATCATAGGAATGTGTAGGCAACAGTCTTGTCTTCTATCAAGAAATCTGATTTCAGTTTCTTTGTGGGTAACTTTTTCCTCTCTCGTCTCTGTGGAAGCTTGAAGGGCCTTCTCTTTTTGCTTTGAATTCTGAAGTAACAATGAGGTAGACAAAGGGAATCTTCTGCTTGAAAAGTCCTATATTTAACTAACTTCTGCTGTTTCTATATATTGTAGCTTTGATAATATTCTGCCCTGTGTTTTCCTTATTCTTTCTTTCTGGATCTCCTGTTATTTATAGGTTGGGCCACCTGGATTTCTTCTCTATGCATTGTATTTTCCGCCCCCCCCAAATAAAACAAACAAACCCTTTATGTTGTTGCACTTTAAAGAAGATTTTCTTATTATTATATAAACTTCCCATTCCTCAGGTAGACATGTGATTGGTACAATCACGGGGCAGCTAGAAGGGGCAGGAGTGGTGCATGTTTTCATGGTATATATCCACAGAAATGAAGGACATAAAAGAATATTATCTGCTACTCTGTGGTAACAAGGGGAAAACTTAAAGAAGATGGTTTCTTGACAAAAAGTAAATTGTGAAAATCGAGACACAGACTTTCTACTTAGATCCTATGATTTTGGATTTTTGTATTTTTTATTATAGACCAAAATTTTGCTTCCTGAATAAAGTTAATGTAATTACTTGTTAGTGTATGATAGCATAATCATTATAACACTTATAATATACATTCATGTTTTAAAATACCAATGCTACTTTTATAAATGAGATTACTGAAAATAATTTTTATTTTCAGATTTTTTCCAATCCACTAAGAATGTCCATTGTATTTTAAGCCATTTGAAATAATTTGTCGCTGAGTATTTATGTCTCCAACTCAAAGAAAAGTCCAGTTTCCTTTTTCTTTTCATTTTATGAATTTTTCCTATAATTTTTAGAGTTATATCAAATATTTATATAATTTCCAAAATCAAGGCAAAAAATATAAGACAAAATAATTTAGAGAAACCTAACTTCCATCCTTGTTTCCTGCACATTTACTCCCTTCCTCTTTAGGTAACCTTTTAAAGAAGATAATTGGTCTTTTTACCGTGATTTTTTAATGAAACATATACAGACATGCTCCTAGCCTCCCCTTCTTAGGTAAATAGTATCACACAGTATACATTTTGTCCTACCTTGTTTTCTGTCTTTTAAGTTTATGCCTTAGAGATTATGCCAGAGCAGTACTGATTTCTTTTTACAAATAAACAGTATTTAGTATCCCATGATATGGAGTACCATAATTTATTCAACCTGTCCCATATCACAAAGATTGGTACAACAAATTGCCGTATATATTTATTAGTTCATATTTTTGTCAGTGTATATTTGGGATAAATGCCTAGAATTAGGATTTCTGTGTTAAATGATAAATGCATGTGTAGTTTTATTAAGTTTCATCAAAGTCTGCTCTGTAACAATAGTACATTTTGCATCATTACCACTTCTGTTTGCAAAAGCCTCTTTTTCCAGCCTTACCGACAACATGTTATCAAACCTTTTGATATTTGCCAATTGGATAAGTGACAAATAGCATCTCAGGATACTTGTATTGTCTACAGAAGCACTTTTACAAGAGCTGGTTATAAAATCATTTTGGCAGATCTCAAACAGAATTTTGACGTAGATTAGAGTAAAAAGGAATTGAAATTAAAATTGAAGAACGCGTTATGTACGAAGTACTATTTTGTAAAGCTTATTTTGCGAGTAGGGGTTTGTGTGTATGTATGGGTTGAAGCCCAATGTAAAATATTTTCCTTATAGAGAACGGGAATAATGATAAAAAGGTTTTCAATTCACTATTCTAAAGAGTTTCCAGGCGTCTCTGAGACAGCGGTTCACCCGTGGCCTGACTTCTGTTTCCTCTGCCAGCTGTATTCTTAACCTCTCTGCTTACAATTGACGTCTGCTCCCTGAGTAAATACACTATGGATGTCTCAGGGCCTTTGATCAAACCATTTCTTTTGTTTGGGATACTCTTCACCCATTGACTGCATGGCACCTGCCAACTCATCTTTTAAAATTTTCCTTCAGCATCCCTTATTTTATGAAACTCTCCTCAATGCATACCTACCTCACCTGCACAAAATTCCGTTGTGTTGCCTATAACATTTTATGGTACCTCTTTGTACAAAGTCTGTGTCTCCTCGACACACAGTAAGATTTTTCAATGTAGAAGTTACATCACGTTCATTTCTTTAATGCATAGCACTGCAATCAACTCAATAAATATATGTTAAATGAAATACTGCATAAATTATAACTTTATAATTGATTCATTAATTTTTTCCCCAGTTATTCTTTGCAGGTTGCTACTGCAGAGAAATCCCACAGGTAGGATGTCTTGCTTTTGGTAGAGTACTATGTGAATCTTATATGCAAACAGTTTTGATAAAGGGAGAATGAGGACTGAAGATAGAACTTGGTAATATCTTGAGGTTCCTCAAAAGTGGAGCCTATGACAAAGGCTTACACATAGATAGCTCATCTGGAGTTTATCCTGATTCAGGAGAAGGACAGGAGAAGTGAAGCCAGGAAGGTGGTGAACTAACACAAGGGGTGTTATTGGCCCTTGCTAATGAGAAAGGAGGCTTGATTCTTGAAAGAAGGCAGAGATCAAGTGATTCCCATATTCATACTTGCTTTCTCTTTCAAGACACTTTCTAATTCACAAGGAGAAACCAGCATTGTTTCTGAACAAAGGAAATAGGTATTGAAGGCAAAAGTTAGGGCTTGGGGAGCAGCAGACTACTGAACAGGAGGGAGGGGCAGAAAAGAGACCTCGAAATGCTGCAAAAATTCACCTTATGTGCTTAATCAGCTACAAATACATGCCTGCTCACGGAGACAATCAACAAGGCCCCCAGAGGATACGTGTGGGAAGACAGAGCGGGGCAGAGACTTCCCAGACGCATAGTCTATGAGAAATGGAGTTTGGTCACAGCCACGGTAGAGACACATGGGCGAATCCCCTGGCCCCAGGAATTTAGTTGAGGACCCAGAAAAGCCACATGCTTAGGAGGAAGGACAATTTTCTAGATAAAAATTTAAAACCAAAATGTAGCACCCTTATTAAAGTCTAAAACCAAGATATTGCAGGTCAAGGTGACCCATCAACAATTTAACTGCCTGTCAGAACAGAACTTAATATTTATAGAAAGATGATATAATACAGAGCATCTATACTGTATCACCTACAATATCCAGCAAGCACTAAAAAATAGTGTCTACATCCAAAGCAGCAGCAGTGATTGGTAATCAAAAAGTAAAATGATCAATAGAAATAGATGCAGAGGTGATCCAGGTGCTAGCAATGTGCCTGGGCAACTCTGAGCTTCAGTTTTCCACCCATAAAATATGGTTAAATAAAAACAAACCCCCGTAGAGTTGCTGTCATAACTAAATGTATTAATTGCGTTTGAAAACAGATTCAATGTAAAACTACATATGACTGTCCTGTCAAAAATGAAAACAAACAATAAAAAACACACCAAATTAAAAAGCTTCCACACAACAAAGGTAATCATCCATGAAATGGAAAAGCAACCTACTGAATGGGAGAAACTACTTGGAAATAATAGGTCTCTTAACACATATGAATACTATGCAAAATACATAAAGAACTCACAACCTAATAGAAAAAATCTGATTAAAAAGTGAGCAGAAGGGGCGCCTGGGTGGCACAGCGGTTAAGCGTCTGCCTTCAGCTCAGGGCGTGATCCTGGCGTTATGGGATCGAGCCCCACATCAGGCTCCTCTGCTATGAGCCTGCTTCTTCCTCTCCCACTCCCCCTGCTTGTGTTCCCTCTCTCGCTGGCTGTCTCTATCTCTGTCAAATGAATAAATAAAAAAATCTTAAAAAAAAAGTGAGCAGAAGATTCGAAGAGACATTTTTCCAAAAAAGACCTATAGATGGCCAATGTCACTAATCATCTAGGACATGTAAACAAAAATGAGGTATCCCCTCACACCTGTTAGAATAGGTATTAGCAAAAAGAAAGAGATAACAAGTGTTGGCAAGGATGTGGAGAAAGGAGAACCCTTGTGTTGATAGGAATGTAAATTGGTGCAACCATTATAGAAAGCAGTAAGGTGAGTCCTCAAAAAATTTAAAATAGAACTACAGTATGATCTGGTGATTCCACTTCTGAGTATTTGAAGAAAACGAAAACACTAATTTGAAAAGAGATATGCACTTCTGTGTTTGTTGAAGTGTTATTTACAATAGTCAAGATATGGAAATATGGTAAGTGCCCATTGATGGATGAGTGGATTAAAAAAACTTGGTATGAACACACACACACGCACGCACACAATGGAATACTATTCAGCCATTAAAAAGAATGAAATGCTACCGTTTGGGACATGGATGGACCATGAAATAAGTCAGAGAACAATGAATACTGTATGATCTCACATGTGGAACCTAAAAACAAAACCAAGCTTATAGATACCAAGAACAGATCAGTGGTTGCCAGGGGTGGAGGGGTGGGGAGTGGGTGAAAGGTACAGACCTCCAATTATAAATAAGTCACGGGGACGTTATATACAACATGGCGACAACAGTTAATACTGTATTGCAAAAAATGAAAGAAATCCTGGTTTGATGGCAACTTACCTTACAAGTAACTCAATTGGTTGGCATTTATTTCAAGTGAGACAATATAGTTTGTTAAGGGCTCTGTAATCAGAAAGAAGTAGGTGTGGCATTGAGCAGACTTCATCTCTCTGATCTTCAGTCTTCTCAAATGTCATTGGGAAGTATTAGAGTACCTGTCTTGAGGGCACTGAAAAGCTATTAGAGCGTCAAGGATATGCGGAGATGACCGTAGTTCCTGATCAACTGTGAGCCAGCAATGTGGTGAAGCTGTTAAAAAAAGTCTAAGTGAGGAGAGTCTACGTTGATAGAATTATGTTCCAATAACGAGCTGTCGTAAACCCCAGTGAGCCTTTTTCCAAGAGAAGAAGACATCTCTTAAGATGTACACAGACAGGCTGTTCTGACTAGAGGGTAGCAACGGTTGACACTACTGGAGAAGTCGGCACTGGGAAGACCAAAAAGTGAGACACTTGGGACAGGCTGCTGTGTTAAAGAGGGATCAGGTTCATTCCGTGCTGTTCCACGGGCGGGGCTGTGACCACTATTAAAACCCATGGGAAGGCAGACTTCATCTCACTCTTAGGACGCACTTTTAAACACTTAGAGCAATCCAGTGATAGAATGGCCCAATTTAAGAAGTAGTCATCGCCCTGTCACCAAAAGCTTTTCAGCAGATGTTGACTTCTGCTTACAGATTCTTTTGGAGGAAATTCCTGCATTTTGTAGGAAGCTGGACAAGATGGCCTTTCAGGTTCCTTCCAGCATTAAGATTTAACTTTGTGGAAATTCCATATATGGGACTTTTTTTTTTTTAAGTGATACTCTGCTTCAGTAGCCTTTTTTCCATGTGGATTAAATGGATATAAATTCCTCGTTATTTAAAAGGTGAGTCAAAAGGAAAATAGCATGTAGCAGGGTCGAGCAGCCCAAACAGTTCATCACGCATCTTAAAAACACAAGTCAGAGCAATAGACAACTTCAAAGGGGACCAACCACACCATTGCCAGAAGTGCTGGCCAAGAAGCCAGCTGCTGCTGGAAAAATACATTTCCCGGCTTGGCATCTGAGCCTCGTGATTGCTGTCCAGGGAGGTGGAAGAGGAATGGGTTTATGGGCAGCCATAAATAACGAAGGCACTGAAATTCTGAAAATGCGCCAGTTTCTTCATTATGATTCAAGACCCAAATAGGAATGAGCTACTGTTCTAGTTTGAGGGTAAGGGAGCTGTAACCACCCAGTTAGGAAACCCTAATGAAAATAATGATCAAGTCTGTAGTCAGTCAAGTAAGTGCTCTGCAGAATTCTTCACACTGAATCTTGAGTTGAAATTTTGGTCTGTAAAGATGTGGGGAGGAAGAAATGGATATGATTTTGCGGGGGGGGGGGGGGGGGATCTCCAGGGAATGCCAGAGAGGAGGACCGTGTTGCTGTAACTGTATAATCTAGCTTGAGGCTTATGTTCCTCAGAGGACAAGGCAACTCATGTCTGGAATTCTTTGGAAACTTGCATTTTGAACAGAGGAGTCCTCATGACTGAGTCCCTGGAAACTGTTTCAGAATTTTGGCATTCTAGAAATGCATCTTGTCCTCTACATGGCATTCTTCCTCCCTATAGTCAGTCATTAAATAATCTTTTGTTATAGCTACTATGGTCCAATAATTTTTCTAGGTGCTTAATATTCAGAAGTCAGACCTGGTGCCTGGTCTTCCCAAATGCAAAAGAGCAGTGTTAACCTCAAGTTGCCTTGCTCTCTGCTTGGTCGCTATATACTCGGTGTGAGCTGAAGGGAAGTTGGTAATGAGAGAAGACAAGGGAATGGAGAGTCATTTGCCTGGTCCTCCTCCACCAAGCATCCTTTTGCAAATGCAGTACAATCCTATGATTAAATTTAAAATATATGAGAGGTACCCACAACATGAGTTTGTTTTTGTTGACACAGTGGACGACCAATAGGTTTTAAGATAATTTACCCACGAGGATAAATTTTGCCTTCTCAACCCATATATTCCAGAAAGCCCTTCTACCTCCTCTTCTTTACCCAATTTCAGTCCTCGGGACACTGTCTTACACCCCTCCTGGAGGCTACATTCAAATAAAATGGGCTATCCTTCTCCTTTGCTTCATGGAAATAACTCAGTCTGCCCAGGCTGATGGGTAGTTTTTTAGTAGAAGCTGTATTCCTTCATAACCCAGATAAGAGAAAGTCTTAAGCCAACTTCTCCAAGTTTTGTTTTATCCATTCGTGTGTGGACCAAATTATTACTTAATGCAGAAGATACATGGAAAGAGTGAGGAGGAGTGGTTATTGGTACATAGTCCATCTTCTTTCAGATTTTTAAAGGTTTTTAAGGTTTTTAAACATGGGATCACATCAAATTTTTCTATAGCACATTTAAAAATGCCTGACATCACCTTGAGAAATTCTGAACAAGTAGGTATCACAAGAGCCTGTAGAATCTGTACCTTTTCTTTCTGTTCCTGAATCTTTCCAGATAATGTTGCCGGTTGTCCGGTTTAGGGACCGGACACGTTGCCGGTCGGTCCAGGGCTTGGGCAGGGATTTTCAGCCCTGGATGCAGATTAGAATCCCATAGGGAACCTTAAAAATTGTGCTGTCTAGGCACCAATTAACTCAGAATTTCCAGAGATGGAACTGAACATCAGTACTGGCTATCTGTCTCCACGGAGAGAGAGGCAATGGATCTTGACTATTGTGACTCTTCAGTCAAAGGAAAGAGAAGAAGGACAAGGAGGCAGAAGTTGAGAGGGAAGAGAAGCGTGAATATGCATTTCTCCCTCCCTCTGTGTTTTTCCCGCGATGTGTTTCTCAAATGAAAGTCAGGTACTGGCTACTTTTTAAGCTTGTCTTCTTTGGCATGGGGAATATAAAGCCAGGAAGGTCTTCAACAAAAACCTCTGTTTTCTCCCTCCTTCAGAAATGACATGGATATAATCGTATTAACATAGAAATGAAGTCAGAAAGGGCTCAGCGAGCACCAGATCTGCTCACATTTTCACAGATACATCTAACCACCAGAGATACAACCTGGACTTGAATTCAGGTCCCCACACTTCAAATCTGAAGATCACTTTCCAATAAACAACAGAACGATCACTCCTCAGAAGAATGGGTGATGAAAAACTAGTAGAAAGAAAAAACCCACGTTGTTGATCTCAAACCGTTCCACTGTAGCACATTCTCTCTTTATTTTGTGTCATTTCTCACCTCACATATTTACCTTTCTTTGATGAAAATATTTAAGTTCCAAGCTCTTAGCAAATGCCAATTACATAATAGAGAGTTATCAACTATAATCACCATGTTTTACATCAGATTCTCAGGTCCTATGCATCTTATAACTGAAAGCTTATACCCTTGGACTAACCTCTAGCCATTCCCACCCCACCCCAGTTCCTGGCCACCACTTTTCTACTCTGTTTTTATGAGTTTGACTTTTTTTTTTAAGACACCACATGTAAGTGATACCATGCAGTATTTGTCTTTCTCTGTCTTATTTAATTTAGAACAACGGCCACCGGGTTCATTCATGTTTTCAAGTTCTTTCATGTTCAAATGACTTTTTTTTAATTGTGTGCTTCTGAGAAAGTGGAGCACCCCAATAAATACAGGAATATGGCTCTCCAGGTAGAACAAGTCAAAATGATTGCCTTTTCAATTACCACATTTTTCAGTCTCTGCTAAGCTGATGTCCTACATGGTCACTCTTTGTTCTGACACCTACCTGAAATAGCCTGGGGGTGTTTCTCACATTTCAGACTTTGCTTGGTTCTACCGCTTCATGTAACTAGTAAACAGCACTGATTTTTCTAGCTGATTCTTTTCCCAAACTCCCTTCCAGCAGTCATTATAACCTAGACCAGCGGTCGGCACACTCACCTGTGGACCAAATCTAGTTTTATCAGAACACAGCCAGACCCATTTGTTTGTGTATGGAATATAGCTGTCTTCATGCTACAATGAGTAGAACTGAGCAGTTGTGACAAAACTTCTGGCCCACAGACCTGAAGATGTTATACGGCCTTTACAGAACAAGTTTGCCGACCACACATCTAGAAACTAATGCAGTGAATTAGAAATTTCTACTTCTATTTCTAAACCTAATGTGAATAACTTCCTAAAACTACAAGCCTGCCTCTAACTTACCAGGTTGCACATTCCACAATTCACAACTTATGGTGGGCAATTGGGGAAAAAGATACTAACTTGACTGGTTTGGGAGGAAATAATTATTGTCTAAAAATCAATAACTTGCAAGAGAATTGAAAAATTGTAAGGTTTTATGAGGTCAAACACAGCTCTATTTTTTTTTTTTTTGAAAGCAAATAAAGTGGGAACAAGACAGACCTATTAATACTGAGTTTTTGGGATAACTTTTCAGATGCCTACCAGTAATAGTGTTATCCGAAGCTTCTCTTTGCCTTTGGAATATGCGGGGCTCTTTCCATACGTTAAGTAAATATTAGTTTTAAAAAAACATATTTTTGAGCAGGTGTTTTTACTTAACTTTTTAAAAAATGTTTTTAAAGATTTTATTTATTTATTTGATAGAGAGAGAGCGAGCATGAGTAGCACAGAGGGGCAGAGGGAAAGGGAGGAGCAGACTCCCCGCTAAGCAGCCAGCCTGATTCAGGGCTTGATTCCAGGACCCTGGGTTCATGATCTGAGCCGAAGGCAGACGCTTAACCAACTGAGCCACCCAGGCGACTCTCGAGCAGGTATTAACACTCAAAATTCTTCCCACGATCATGAGAAAATAAAAATCCTCAGCAGCAAAATAGCAAAGTTCTTGTCTATTTATTAATTGTAAGTTAATGGTATTTTTTTTTTTAATTTGTCACCTGGGGTAGAAATTTTAATTCGTTCCAAAAGAACATAAAGTCAAAGGCTCCTGCCTGAATTTTCTTGTGTTGCTATAATAAAACCTAGTGGCTTAAAACAATGCAAAACTCATTACCTTAAAGTCCCATAGATCAGAAGTCCAACACAGGTCTGAGCTAAAATCATGGGGTCAGCTGGGCCACACCTCCATCTGGAGGCTTTAGGAAAGAATCTGTTTCTTTGCCTTTCCAGCTTTTGGCAGTTGTCTGCATACCTTGGGTCACAGGCCCATTTCTCCATCTTCAATATTAACCGGGCAAGTCCTTCTCACTCTGACCTTCCTTTCTGCCTCCCGCTTCCACCTTGTGATTACATTTTTCCAGCCCAGAGAATCCAAGATAGTCTCTACATTTGATGATCAGCTTATTAGCAACCTTAATTCCATTTGCAACTTCAATTTCTCTTTGCCATGTAATGTCACATATTCAAAATATTCATGGGTGCCAGTGATTAGAACATGGGCATCTTGGTGGGTCATTCTGTCTATTACCACTCCAGTTGTGATATGTCTTTTGGGAAACCAGTGAGCAAAGTTACCCATCTGAAGAACATTCTTTTTTTTTTTTTTTTTTTTTTTAAGGAATCCCCCATTATCTGAATCTAGGTAAAAGAGAGGGCCTTGATTCCCACTATGGAAACACCATCTCCCATCCTTGACAGCTAGTTCACAAGACCAACTAGATGCATCCACCCTGAACTTTGAGTCTTGGTAGACCAGCTATACAGGGATAGTTAAACATGATTCATCATGACCATGAAATAGTGGTGGTGAGAATTATTGGGGGTATGGCGAAGGTGGCAGCCACAGACACCCAAATATGGTGGGATTGAGCATTTGATGGTGGCAGTACCAACCATGTGGTACCAATAAAAGTCACCTAAGGAGAAGGCTCTTGTGATATGCCCACTCTTTTTTTCTACCTAGCATGATACTAATTTTTCTTTCCTACATTGGTTATTAACCATTTCTGCACCAGGTTCTCTAAGTAACGAACTACCCTGTATTCTTGTAATCCATTAATTTTTGTTTTCATAAGTAAGCATAGTCAGATTCTGTGGCTTGTAATTAAGAATTTTCACTGATATGGATTCTTTGGGGTAAGATTCTTCACTACTCTTCCACGTCTTGCCGTCCATAACACAGCCTGACTTATAAGTTAGGAGACTCTGGGAACACAGAACAAATTGTCAGAGGGATAAGATAGCTGAATTGGTCAAGTAGGAGCTAAGAGAACAGATAATCCAGTAGGACTGCCCTTTATATCAATGACAGGAGAGTCCAATACGCAGATTTTGAGATGATGGTAGAACTGGGATTGAATTGGGCCAATCTTCAAAACCAAAGGGAAAAATCCAGAATGTGAGAAATAGTAGCACAAAACCCTGGAGGAAAAGGGTTTCTTTAGGTGTCTCCTAATTGAAGTAATTGATAATTGAGTAATTCACAGAAGAAAAGCTAACTTTGGAAGCACAATGAACAGAATCCAGCTACTCAGGAGAGTTGGCAGGCAAGCATGAGATCACAACATTGCTATAATGCCAATAGAGATCCAAACAGTTTCAAGAAAACCAGGCAAGAATATTTGTCTTTTAGGCTGAGCCAGCAAGTTGGGAATGAGGAAGTTTGTGGGCTGACAGGGATCCCTCACCGTCAAATGGACACTGGGTAGATGCCAGGTAGATGGACTATAGTCAGTGAAATTTCTGATTCTGCTCAGTTGGTGCTCTGAGGGTTTAGATGTATTTTTTGCTATGATGTTGAAATTAGGCAAAGCTGAACCCCAGGTTGAGGAAGTTTGCTCTTTCATTTGGCCAGGGTTTGGGAAGAATATGCCTGATGTGGGCTTTGATTAATCAGTATTGTGGCTCATTTGGACCTGAAGACAACTGACACTGGGCAAAATGTTCTCAGCAGACCAGAAAACAGATTTCTATAGCATTCAAACTTCCGCTTCACCTTTTCAGAACACAGTGCAATCCTGGTCTTCCTACCTGAATACTTTTGGACTCAAGAGGGTCAAAAGATGTCCTGAAAGATGTTTTAAAACCTCACCCATAGAGCTGTTATCAGATTTAATGATAACAAAATAAATTATACTGATATTAGAAAGGGAAGAGAAAAAGAAAGCTTAGACAACTCCGGAAGAGAGAAACAATCAGTGTGGTCAACCAATGTGTTTTCAGTCACTTTAACATCACAAATCGGCTCCAGACTAAACTCCATGGATAAGCAAAAGATTGACCAGCACTGTGTGCACCACCAACCAGAACTTGACAATGACCAGAGACCTATAAAAACGAGATCTTGACAATGACCAGAGTCCTATGAAATTCTTATTTCTTGATCATACTGTATTCCTCATTTCTTGGTCATTTTTTATTCCTCAACCACTGCAAAGCAGTGTTATTTCTTTCTGACCCCGTGGGACTCTCTGCCGTCTTTGGCATGGATTTTCCCTGGTTATGTTTTCAGGATACTCTGAAGGACACGAACAATCACATAACAGAAAGGACACAATCCTCATTCATGTTCCAATTAGGTTAGTGCACCTCAATTATGTTTCTTGTTCTCCTGTTGTTTGTTGTTATTACCCTTCCTGTATTTGTTTCCAGACACCTTAAAAGCATGAGTCAAGATCACTTTTTAGGTGATGGGAAGGTGGGAAAGGGGAAGGAGAGTCGGTAAGAGGGCACAGAGAATTTGCCTTGTTTCCTGTATTAAATGTATTAAACTTAAACTTTATCCCAGGGCTCCTGCTTTACATCTCTTTCATCTGTACATTCATTCTTGTATTAATTGCTGAGCCTACGTGGTAATCTCTCAATATTCAGGCAACACTATTTGTATTGTGATAACTCATTTGCTGTTTTCAGTATCAGGGGACTTTTTATATGCCCTCAGCATCCCATCTTTTATGCTTTAAATGAGTCCTTGGGAATAAATCTCTTATTTATACAGTGAGAGAAAGATCCATAAGATTCTTATTTATTAGGAATGTATATCTATCTTTTTCTTTGTCCTCCCCCCCAACCGGGGTGTGTGTGCATGTGTATGCATGCACAGATATTGTTAATAATGTATCACAAAACCATGCAATAATTGCCCTCATCACATGGAATTTTATAAAGGAGGTGTTTAATCTAGATTTTTACCATCATCTTAAACAGGGGCAGCAAATTTTTTCTATAAAGGTTAGAGAGTAAATATTTTCAGCTTTGCAGACCATATGATCTCAGTTGCAAGTACTCAGTCTGCCATTGTAGTGTGAAAGCGGCAGTAGACACTATATAAATGAATGGATGTATCTGTATTACAATACAACTTTATTTACAAAAAGAGGTAGCCGGTTATATTTGGACTACAGTTTATAATTTATCAACTGCTGAGCTATAGTTTGACCATTATGCTCAGGTAGGGTATGACTTCCCAAATATGTGTGTGTGTGCGTGTGTGTGTGTGTGTATTGCTACTTACAGGTTTTCTTTTTTTTTTTTTTTAAGATTTTATTTATTTATTTGACAGAGCTAGAGACAGCCAGCGAGAGAGGGAACACAAGCAGGGGGAGTGGGAGAGGAAGAAGCAGGCTCCTAGCAGAGGACCTGATGTGGGGCTTGATCCCGTAACGCCGGGATCACGCCCTGAGCCAAAGGCAGATGCTTAACCGCTGTGCCACCCAGGCGCCCTTACTTATAGGTTTTCTTTAAATTAGACTTTTATGAAGAAACAAAAATAAGATTTAAGAAAGGTTAAATAATAGATTGCTTGAAACTCACTGAAGTTCGCCGAATATTTGCTATGATGAAAATTGCACACGTTTGTTGAAAACAAATGATAGGTACATTAAATTGACTTCAGAATTCATTTCTTTCTTTCAGCAGCTGGAGCCAATCCTTAAGCTGGTGAGAAATGGAGTGGCTCTGGGACATTCAAGTCGTGTGCCCAATGTGCTTTGGGGAGCACAGTTTCTGGCCTCAGAATCATTCTCAGCGATCACTGATAATTCTTAATCTTTGCCTAATGATCTCTGAGCTCAATACAGCACATGAGCATTGCAGGATTGTGGTGTCTCTGTTGGATCATTGCTCATTTATATCCTGAAGATGAGCTGAGTGGGTATAACATATTTAGTTGGGAAAGGATACTTTCTTCTTGAAAGTAGAAATATCAAATCCTTATTATACGGAAACATTGCATACCCTGTGTAAGAGCATTAAACACTTCCCAAGACCCATCTCCTCAGACACAGACGCGAGCCTGGGAAGCTAGTTACTCCTAATTGTTTAATGTCCAGTATGTGTTATATTCCCTTACTGATGTCTCCTCAAGAAGAGGGAAGGCCATCGAGGTCTTGCTACTCAAAATAGGCTTAGTGAGCCGGTAACATTGGCAGCGTCTGGCAGCTTGTTAGAAATGCCAGATCTCAGGCCCCCTCCGAACTATTTAAACCGAATGTGTATTTGGCATGATTCCCCAGGCTACTCATATGTACATTAAAATTTAAGAAGCAACAGTCTATATAATCTATATTTCCAGCCATCTTAAATCAGTTGTAGACAAGGCATGACGTAAATAAATAAATTCACAAAAGAATGAATGAATGAATGAATGAATGAATGTCATGATTAAATGAACAGATGTTTCCATAGATATATAAATGCGTGAATGAATAAATAATTTTCCCTAAAGAATATAATCAAGTTTATAGAGTGACTAAGTAGTTTCATTAAGATGAACTGAGGTCAGTTATGTGAAACTCATTATTAAACAGTAAAGACCTACACAAAAGACGGTCTAGCATTGATAGTACAGGCCATCTGGTGACACATCACTGCATAGAATCCAGGAACAAAGTCTCAGAGAGATGCTTAGATAATTATGTTTGTTTATTTTGTACATAGCTTAAAATTCTTAGCCTTCATTGGGAAAATGCATGGGAAAGTGTTCATTAAGGACATTGGTGGATGACAGCATGTTATTGTGTATGTGACCATTTCCAACTATTGTTCCTTCTGTGTGAATTGAATTTTCCTGTGAGCCCTTGCTCTTCCCCTCCCCCCTTCTTTCTCTTCTCTCTCTCTCTCTTTCTCAAACACACACACACACACACACACACACACACACACGTTCTAACAAATACAACTGGCAATCTCTCCTCCATCCTGGGGTGGAGAGCACAGTATCTCCATCTTTGTGTACACCAGAAAAATCTTGGCTTAACAGTGTGGTTGACTGAAAAATGTCAGTTGGAAGACATGACATTTTCAGTCCTTCGGGATGAAAAGTACATATTGTTCAGTTTAGAAATACCATCAACTTCAAGAACAGATCATTCCTCCTGATTGGAATGTGCATCAGGAAGGCTTTATGCAAAGTTTAGCTCAGAGAGATAGATAAAAACTGCATTAACTCTCTTTTAAAGATACACAGTTTATTTTGATAGGTTGGAACACCTCTGAGCTAAGGAACAGACAGAGTGGCGAACAACAGACGTGGGATGCCCAGGAGTCGAGAATAGGACATTTCAAAACTTAACCTTGATGACATTGAATAGGCCTGCAATGGTGAGTGTATATTCAAGGTGTCTATATTTTAGCCATGGCTTAGATTTCACACAGGATGATAGATTATTGAAAACTGTTTATCTCCAGTACATTGACAGCTGAAGAAGGAACCCAAATTCAGAAAAAAATGGAAATAATTCATTTAACAAGTTCCCCACATTATTTATATGCACAAAGAATCCAGTAGTCGTTGAAAAGGGGTAACCCAAAGACAAGGCTGGACATTTGAAGTCAATAAGGATTAAGGGTAGAGTCTATATTTTCATTTGAAACTAGAAGCACATATTTAAAATATAAATCATGTATCTAAGAGCACACATTTTAAATGAAGGTACTGCTTGGATATCTCTGGGAGAATATCAGATTTTTAGCACAAAGATACTGGGTAAATTGAACATGTTTGCTAGACCTTCAAAATTATACTGAGTACAATAAAACATTTATGAAAACTAGAGAGTTAATAAATAATTCAAACTAGAACAAGTAAAATTCATAAATAGGATATGCAATTTGAGATACTAAAACCATTCAAAATTAAAAGGAAATGACATTTTGCCCCTCTCAAATAACCACATTTAAAATCCATCCCTGATCAATGCTAAAAAAAAAGGATGCAATAAAGCTGGCAAAGTTATTTAATGCTGTTGACACTATAAATTGATTAACCCATTTAAGAAATACATTTTGAACTGCATTTAAAGAAATAATAACCCATTTATAGGAAATCGTCCCAAAGTAAGAAAGAAATGTATGAAGTGACTTAACGTAGCATGATATGCAGTAGGAATAGTCAGAGGAAGTGAAATTTCTCACATTAAAACCACAATAATTCCAGCAAAATATTGCACAACTGTTTATTATGTACACCTGTGGTAATATGGCAAACGCTTACACATTTTAAAGATCAGAAAATAAAGTTGAATCAATGAAGATTAAATAGTTAGAATAAATGTAAAAAATGTACAAGTTTTATTTATTTTTTTTTAAAGATTTTATTTACTTGAGAGAGAGAGAGAGAGATAGAGCATGACCACTGGGGAGGGGCAGAGGCAGAGGAAGAAGCAGGCTCCCCACTGAGGGGGGAGCCCGACACAGGACTTGATCCTAGGACCCTAAGATCATGACCTGAGCTGAAGGTAGATGCTCAACCGACTGAGCCACCCACATGCCCCTATATGAGGAAAAGTATTAAACACTACAGAGACACAAAAGCAGACTTAAATAAATGGAAAAGTACTAATTTTCTGTTCTTAGGAAGATTAGACTTTACAAGGATATCAGAACTCCCTAAATTTATGAATTCTAGGCAATCTCAATGAAAATATTAAGTGAACCTTGTATAGAATTAGGCAAGCTGATAACAGAATTTATTTAGATAAACAAGCATGAAAAACTCTCCAGTAAAATTCACACAAAGAGGGAAAAAAAGTGACCAAGGGAATTAGCTATAATGAGATACATACAGTAAAGCTTCCAAAGCTAAAAATTGTGGTATTGGTATATGACCAGGGAAGCAGACCAGTGGAATAGACTAGAAAGTTCAGAAATGGGCTCAAATATGTATGGACACTAAGTGCATGATAAAGGCAGCATCTCAAATCTAGATGGGAAAGATGGTCTCTTTAATAAATCATACTAGAACAAGGAAGAAGCCATTTGAATAAAATCAATAAAATTATATTCATACTTCACACTGTACACAAGAGTAAAGCCCAACTGGATTAGGGATATAAATGTGGGGGTAAAAAAAAAAGAAGAAGAAGAAACTATGCAAATAGTAAAAGAAAACATGAATTCCCTTTTGACCTTGATAATAGGAAAAGGTTTTCTTCAATTCACAATCCATAGGCAATAAAAGAAAAAATAACAAACTTCCATAAAAATAAAAATTTTGCATGGCAAAACCACATAAATTCAAAAAGCAATTGACAACAAGGAGAAAATATTTACTGCATATATCAAAGACAAGTGGCTATTATTTTTACATTTGAAATTTTTTTAAATATTGAAAACCAAATATAGGAAAATGACTTGATGGAAACAGGAAAAAATATTAACAGGCTATTCATAATATTAGGTAAAAATAGGCATCTAACATTTGAAAAAAGAAATAAAAATTAAGACACTGAGATACTATTTTTTGCTTATAGATGAACCTTAAAAAAAAAAATCACAATGTAGCTGATTGGAGAAGATTGGGGAAATTGGCATTGCCATGAATTGCTGGCTAGAATGCAATCTTGCACCATCTGAAAGAAAATTTAGCATCACCCAACAAAACTCTATTTCCACTTGCATTTTGACACAACAATCTCACTTCTAGGAACTTACGCAGAAGATGCGCACGGTGTATGTAAGTATATATGTCCACGGTTATTCCTTCCAGCACTGTTTGTAAATAGAAATCATGCATAAACCTAAATGTTCATACGTAGTAACGTGGTTAAATGAATTATGGTACACCCACCTAATGGAGTGCTATGCAGCTATTTAAATGGGTAAGATCTCTGTGGAATGATATGGAGTGGTGTCCAGGATATACTGGTAAGAAAAAATATATACAAAAGGTGACCAAGAATATGCTAGTCTTCATGCAACAAAGAAGGGAATATGAGAAACTATACATGCATATTCTTATTTGCACAACAGAAAAAAGATAAATCAGGGACTAAAAAAGATTTGTCACTTACAGGGGGATGGCTGAAAGGAGTAGAAGGAAGAGATCAACAGGAATGGGATGGTAAGAGTGAGGAGAGAAGGCATGACATCGTGCATATTCTCAGGTATAGCTCTGACTTCTAGAGCAATTGTAATTCACCACCTTGCCAAATTAATGCAATATGAAAATCAACCAGAACGTACCGGGAGAACCCCAAAATGTAATAAAATTGTATCAAATGAACTTAAGTGCATTACAAATTATAAAACCATACTGAAGGGGTGGGGAGGGAAATAAATAACATAAATAACTTTGGAAAACAATTTGTCAACTGGATTCTGTACTCTAAAGATCAAAAGAAGTAGAGGTGACTGGGTGTCTCAGGTGGTTGAGCGTCCGACCCTTGGTTTTGGCTCAGGACACGGTCTCAGGATCGTGGGATCATGTCCCATGTCGGTCTTGGTGCTGAGCATGGAGTCTGCTTGAGATTCTCTCTCTCCCTCTCCTTCTGCTCCTCCCTCCACTCTAGCTCACTCTCTCAAATAAATTAAATATATATAAATTATATATATATAAATCAAAAGAACTGTACATAAATACTAATTCCAGTTAGTAAATCTGTCTCTCACAAAGGTATTGGTTAGTTATTCTATCACAACTTTATGTGGGCATCATATTGAAGGAACAAAAGTTTTTACATATAATGAGAGCCAGATATGCCGCTGTTGGAGGAAGAAGTTACAAATAATGAAAGAGGACGGCTAACATGAACCCTATGGCATGGGATTGGAACCAGAGTTATCACTATGAAATCACACACACATGTACACACAAACACAGATTTTTGTGTGTGGAGGGGTTAGAATACACACATACATTTCTTAACTCTGTTGGGAGGGCCTGGGAGCAATGAAGCCCTGATAACAATGAGCACTACTAGAACCCAGATGTTGGTTCCTAAACACCGTTCTCCAATTGGAAGAACCAGGGCTGCCTGAAGAAGTGAACAACTGCAGGGCTGGGGCAGAGAAAATCCACAATGAGCCTGGAGCATTTGTAGTACTGAA
The DNA here is from genome assembly GCF_017311325.1 of Ursus maritimus. Classification (NCBI taxonomy): domain Eukaryota; kingdom Metazoa; phylum Chordata; class Mammalia; order Carnivora; family Ursidae; genus Ursus; species Ursus maritimus. Next base: position 10,076,371 of record NW_024424897.1, on the reverse strand, counting down.
AATAAGAGTTCAAAATGGAACAGAAATGAACCGTAACAAAAGGACACAGAATCCAAATTGAAGGGTGTCCCTAATGGCCAAGTATAGAATAGCCTGAGCAAAATAATAATAATAATTATTTTGGACTATCGCTCATAGAACAAAATAATCATCCATGAGCCCATACAAAACTGAATAATTAAATGAAAAAATAAATATCTCAGAAGGGACAGCTCTTTCTTGCATAAGATTTCTATTTTTTAATAAATAAATATTTTTTAATAAATATATTTATTTATTTATTCATTGAATGCAAGTAGGAGGAGGAGCAGAGGGAGAGGGAGAGAGAAAGAATCTCGGGCAGATTCCATGCTGAGCACGGAGCCCTATACAAGGTTCCATCTCATGACCCTGACATCATGATCTGATCTGAAATCAGGAGTTGGAGGCTTAGCCACTGAGCCACCCAGGCACCCCCATAAGATTTCTATTAATACATTTAGAAAGAAAGAAGGGAATGGAATATCCTCCATCAGCAAACACCACAGTAATTATTGTCACAGGCAAGATCTACCGTGAACACTAAAATTATTAAAATTATATATTTTTGAGGAGAACTGGATATTCACATAGTCTCAAGGTGTCTTCCTCAGGATATTTATTATCTTCTCCTAAATACAAAAGGTCAAATGGTAATTTTACAGTGTATAAATGCAGCAGGTGCACCTTCCTCAAGAGGTCAAGGACATCGTCAGTAGGCACACACAACATCATGAATGCCATGACGAGATGCACTGAGGAGAACACAACTTCACTTCAGTGATGTTTTTGCCAAAAATACAGAGCCTCATTCTAAGGAAGAAAGAAAAGTTCGGACCACCCCAAATTGACTTTCTACAAAATAGCCACCGGTAGTCATCAAAAGTGTCAAACTCTGGAAGACAAGGAAAGATTGAGGCATTGTTACAGTTCAGAGGCAACTCAACAGACATAAAAATTATGTACGATGTGAGATCCTTAGTTGAGTTCTATAACACCAACAGGATATAGGTAGAGGAACCGGCAAAATTCAAATAAGGTCTGTATTTAATAGTACTGTACTAATGTTAATTCCTGGTTCGATCATTGTACTATGTTTCATAAGATGCTAACATTATGAGATGCTGAGTAAAGTGTTAAGGGAGTTCTTCGTGTTACTTTGCAACTTTTCTGTAACTCTCATTCTAGATCAAAATCAAAAGAAAATGAATCTATACTATGATTTCTCAGATCTGTGGCTAACTAAAAAGTTGGTATTCAAAACTTGGATAAAATTTTTTGAAAGGTGGGGCGCCTGGGTGGCTCAGTCGTTGAGCATCTGCCTTTGGCTCAGGGCGTGATCCCAGGGTTCTGGGATCAAGCCCCACATCGGGCTCCTCTGCTGGGAGCCTGCTTCTCCCTCTTACACTCCCCCTGCTTGTGTTCCCCCTCTCGCTGGCTGTCTCTCTCTCTGTCAAATAAATAAATAAAATCTTTAAAAAAAATTTTTTTTGAAAGAACATGCAAGAGTCAAGACAGGCGTGAGAATGATGGATATCAGGATATGTATATATACATTTATAAATATTGTCTGTATTCTGGATGCGTATATGGCTGGATCATGTCTGTCTATTGCTAATAGTACTTCTTTGATGAAAGACAGGAACACCACCGGTAAAGTCTAGTGTAGATTTTGGGAACTGCAGAGTATGATTCACATAATCACAGTATCAGAGACTTTATATTTGGCAGGAACCTTGGAAAAGCTTTGGCCAATACAACATCTCACGAGAATAATTAAATAATAACTGTCTCTCCATTCATCCTCTCATCTCCCATATATTGTCCTCATTTTAAGCAATATCTAACTTCACTCTCTACCTTTAGTTGCTAAAGTGTGTTTCATGCAACTCTTCCTAAGCCATCTCTCTAAGGTGTTTCTCATTCTTCTTTCAGCTTCTTTGAAACTTATTATCCATTGTTATATTGTCATCAGGGACTAGCTCACTAAAATAAAAAACTGAAAATGGAATTTGGGTGTTAACTTTGTAGTGACACACTTCCATGGAGAAGCTGGTGTTAGCCTAAGGCAGTTACTAAGAGTGGAACATGAGGCTGTCATAATATTTGGTTGATGTGGATTTTTGAAGAGAGGGATAATTATTTCAGATTAGCCCCAAGAACACACATATGCATAATAAAAGAGCTCACGTTGCTTTCTTTTTGTTGAAAAAGGATTTGTTTTTCCCCCAGCAAGATAGAACAGCAATAGGATGGCATTTTCTCTTGGAAAAATGAGTGTCGAAACATTAAACTCTACAGTTTAGAAAATCAGAAACGTTTCTCAGAAAGAAAAACAAAAAAAATACAATTTATTTTTATTTCCTCAAAAGCAGCCAGTGCTTATTTTGCCTAGTAGAATAAGGGAGAAGTACATTAAGTGAGGGAGAAGAGGGCGTTCTCAGAGCTCCTGGACCCTCACCACTCACTCCAACCATGCTCCTCCCCAAATGCTCAAGTGATGCTGCGTGTGTGTTTTCTAGAAAACAGATTTCTGAAGATATGCTCTGGGTCATTTTCTAGTAGATTTTGCTGACACTTGGCTACTCAGCTTTTATGAAAGTTGTTTCACTGCCTGGGAGAGATCAGAAGAGAACTTCGATTGCTTTGGGTTTGTAACATTAAATACTGGTGCTTCTCTTGGTTGCCAAACCATTTACCCCCAGGTGCCATGGCGTCCCCTTCTTTCGTCGACGCTCTAGCCTTACCAGCCTCCTTTCCATTCCTCTGCACCAGTAAAATTATTCTTGCCTCAGGCCTTTTGTGCTTGCCATTTCTTCTGTCAGGAATGAGCTGGTAGCTCTTCCCATGGCTGGTTCCTTACTCATTTTCAAGTTCAGCCCAAATATTGTTGCTCCAGACAGCCTCTCTCTGCATAACACCCTACAAAGTAGACCCTGCCCCAATCTCCAGAAGAAGTGTTCTATTACAAAATACTCTATTGTCAAAGTGCTGGTGAATTCCAAAATCATCTATTTAGTGTTTTTTTTTTTTTTTAATTTTTTGGTTTATTCCCTCCCCCACCTCCATGAGAAAGCAAGGACCATAAAAGTAGAGGCCACGTCTGCTTCCCCTGTTCTAGGCATTGTCCTAACAGTAACTCTGTGAAGTTGAAACTATTACCATTTTACAGTTGAGAAACATGTTTCAGAGATTAAAGGTCATATAGCTAGTGAGCAGTGAAGCCACAATTCAAACTCGGGCAGACAGAATCGAGCCACTCTTAGCTGCACTTTATTGAACTTCAAGGATTCAATAAAATCAAGTACATAAAATACTTGCCACAAGATCGGGCACATAGCACTTAATAAATAGCTGTGTGATCCCATAAAATCTTCAAAATCACCCTAGGAAAGAAAATACCCTATCTGCATATAATGTATATAATAAATGAGGTCATAGTTTCTACTCAAGGGATGAAATGGTTTGTCCCAGGACGTGGTACAGAGAGAGTCACCAAACTCGGCCTGGTTTGTTTAGGTCTTTATTAGGACACTCAATCCCTGGTAAACAAGGACAGTTGGTCAGCCTCGTGGAGTCCATATTATAATCAGCTCTATTTGACTCCCACACCCTCTCTCTCTTCCGCCCAATATTATATTAGCTAGGCTTGTGCCTCAAGACCTATAGTGAATTTAATTGAACTTATTGAACTTAATTTTCTTCCCCTATTAAGACCATGAGCAGTAGCTTTCTGATATTTCTGAAATAGCAGAACATTGGAGGTGTTCGTTTTAAGACAAATTCATGGAAGCTGTCTTGTATTAAATCAATCCTTAGAACCCTGAAAATTGTAATGTTGCAAGCACAGCATTGCGTGCCAGCAAACAGCTAGCCCAGCAGTGTAGCCACGAGAACTTCCCTGCCGAAGGGAACCAGGCAATTGCCTTGACATCCCCGGCATTTAATTGAAGCCTTTTAGACAGAACACGATGTCCTATGAGCTCTGCTCAAGCCTACTCCAGGACATTACATACATGAGCACAGTAGTTCTAGACAATTAAAGACAGCCTAAGAATACTCCCTCACAGCTGAAGCTCATTATCAATCTCAAGGGAATTAGTTTGTGTTTTTAGTCTCCAGGCAGAATAAATTAAGGAGTTAAAATCATTGTATTTGGAATTCTGAACCATGTCTTAACTTGGATGATAAAGAATATATTTTAAGGGCACTGAAGATCCAGATTAATTTTCCTCACTGTTTATAAGCACAGAACAACGGCAACACCTCTGATTTTCCTCCTTGGAAACTGCCAAAATGTTCCCTTTCTAAAGAATAATCCATCAGGTTCTGGAAGCTTATCTGTGAGCTCTGTGGATTATCTCTAGCATGCAGGACTTTATGTCATACCCTGCTTCATCTTCCTCCTTCACGACCTACTAACCTTTATGTCCCTGGGTTTTTTTATGCAGATAACAGGTCTCTCATTTTTGAAATCTACTGAAGAGTTTGGAATTCCAAGATTCACAAGTTGGTTAGATTGCTATGAAAGATATTTAGGGTGATTACACAATTACCAATTACTCAACCAGTCTTTGTTGAACACTTACTATGTGGTTTCAGCACTTTTTAAGACTTGATTTGCTCGGGACTCTTAGTTCTGGATTGGCCAAGAGATAAAGTAATACATCATACACTTTTATGGTTCTTTCTGAGAAAATTGTATGCTAGGAGCTATTCAAGAATATGACCTACATAGCAGTTAATTACAGGCCACAAATCAGATATTTATCCCCGTGGTGGCACTAAACTATTTCTTAATTTATACTAACATAAGCTATGAGAAAGGAATAAGGAACAAAATTGGTTATTAGCTTCCCAGAGTTTTGCATAATTTAATCATTACTCCATTTTTTTCCTCACATGTTTTGATTCTAGTTTTGTTTATATTTCAGAGTTACTCAAGAACCTTTGCCCTTCAATGTCTACATTTTGTTTGATTTTTGCTAGCTTTGTTTTGATAAAGAAATTATCCCCATTTCCTTTCAGCCACTGACTCTCCATATGACCTTGGGCACACCATGTATCAAATTCTCAAAACCTGTTTCCTCATCTGTAAAGTGTTGATGGTTTTAATACATTCTTCAGAGTTTCTGAGAAGTTTGAGTCAAAGAATTTAAGTAAAACTCTTAACATATTACCTAGCAAGAAAAACAATATTACTACCAATGGTAAAGAGTAAAAAAAAATAAGGCTATGCTTTTAAAATGACTGTTGCCAATGATGATAAGTTTTGAGCATTTACTATGCATTTATACTGTATGTTTCAGGTATTTAGGACCTCTTATAATCCCCAACAACTAGGTCCTATTAGTATTCAATTTTACAGATGAAAAATAGTGCTAAACAGGGAAGTTAAATGACATCCCCATGGTCGCATATCCAACAGATGATGGTACCATGATTCAGACTGTGTTAGACTAACTCTGGAGTCTACACTTGCATCCATTAGGCTATGCTTCTTCTTATACCAGTAATAGTTGTAAAAGAGCGATATCGGCATTCCTAACTGAACATTTTAACAGGAAAAAAAAAAAAAGACAACTTAGTGGGAAATCTACAAGGTCACAATCAAGAAAGGGTTTCAAATTCTAAGGCAAGATCAGATACTGAAACCCAAGAAGGGATTATGGGTAATACAGACTAAACCAAAACAGCTACCTGACATTAAACAAATATAAATGAATCAAGCAAAAAAAAAAAAAATAGTATAACCCATAGTTAAATAGATATGTAAGTAAGTGTTCAGAAGTTTGAGGCAGCAAAGTCATGTGTGTATATATTACATGAAATAGATTATATGTAATATATGTTATTTGTGATAGCAAGATATTAAAAGGTACTATGTAACTATGGTCTATGAGAATACAGTGCATTCTAAAATTATCATGTAAAATGAGATCAAATATTATAAATATTTCCCTCAAAGATCACTTAAATCTCCCAGGATATACTATGATTAATATTCTTCAAATGCTAGTTAAGGCCCCTAAAGAATACACTGCAGTTAATTTGTATACATACACATATCACTGTTTATACTTAAGTATTTTGAATGTATAGTCTACAGATAAAATGACAATTCTTGGGATTATCAGAGAGATTTGTCTCTTCAACAAGGTCTAACAAGTCTCCTTTAGTTCTTTCCTGATCTGTATGCAGACCACTCTGAATCTGTCTGGAAATTTCAAAGCATTAACCATCATTCTTTCCATCTTAATTTGATCAGCATCTACTGGTATCCCTCCAATCAGGAGTGACTTCCAAGGGACAAGTGCATTTCTGCACAATGGGATCTCCCATAGCTTGTGGATTGGAATTAGAGCTGGTATGTAAGGATGCTTTGCAATTCCTGAGTTCCTGTATATACGAAGCTGAATTCACCACTGCCACACTTCAATAAAAAGGCTCTAGGGACACCTAGGTGGCTCAGTCAGTTAAGCATCCAATTCTTGATTTTGGATCAGGTCATGATCTCACAGTTGTGAGACCGAGCCCCGAGTCAGGCTTCACGCTCAGCATGGAGTCTGCTCAAGATTCTCTCTCTCCCTCTCTCTGTGCCCCTACCTCCTGTGTTCTCTCTCTCAAAATAAATAGATAAAGTATTTAAAATAAAAAAGATCTAAACAAAATTAAATTTCACCTTGAGTAAGTGATATGAAATTCAATCTCAATTGTTACCGGGCTACCTCCCTTCATCAAAGAAAACTAGGGAAATATTGTGTTATGCTGGAGAAGGTTCTCCAGTCCTCAGTTCAAATGCAGTGTTACATGGTCACCATCCAAGCAGGTCCTCTTGTTAGGAGCTAATTGGATAGTTAGGCAGTCAGGGGCCAGGGTCCCCAACAAGAAAATATGGAGTCAGGACAGCTAAGATAAAACTGCACTGACATCCTGTTTTGCAGCTTAGACAGGATCACACTGACATTATGTTTGGCAGCCTTTGCAGAAATGACTTCTGCAAAACGTCCTAAAATAAGACAATTAACCACAAAAGCATTTGTCAATATGGCAGGCAAGGGGCAGTTAAGACCTAAGCCCCCAGGTGTCAGCAAAAAAAGACCATTAGCACATGGACATGAACCTAATAAGTAGACCGATATATGACCAAAGCCCTGATTGGCACGATTCAGCACACCCTGATTGCTTAAGAAAGTTCTGCAAAAGAGCTCATAAAAACCCCTAAACTTAGAAACTCCAGGGGCAACCCACTAGGGTCCCTCTCCCTCTCCGTGAGCTTTGTACTCTTGCTCAATAAACTTTGCTTTGCTGCCCACCACTCTTCATCTGGTCTACCTCTTCATTCTTTGAAGTGGCATGACCAAGAACCATGGGCACTAAGGGGACACAAATCCTGTAACAATCTCCTTTTATGGCCAGTGTCTTTAGCATTTCCCTTGAGTAGGAGGACTTATGTCTTCAGTAAAAATATCAGCCAAAGATCCATAAAATGGGAACAGTCTGCACATTTGAAAAATATTTTAAGAATATCAGTGCTCAGTATTCACAGGTATGCTTGGCCTCATGTAGCATAAAAATACACTATTTACCCCACTAATTGCTAAATAATTAGAACTATGTGTTCCTTTCTGTTACTCCCAAAATAAAATCTATTGATAATTGACTAAGAAAATCAGCTAGCTAGATTGGGGTGGGGTGCAGGGGGATCAATTGTTTCATCCATATTATCTATGACACTTACACAATTTTATATACTTTGTAAAAGATGTAATCAACTTAAGTGTTTTCAAAATCTTCTGTTGATCTTTAATGGATACCCAGAAACAGATTTCATTTAAAAAAAAAAAAAGGCATTCTCAAAAATAAAACGTTTTGCAGAGGTTCTTATAATGGACATTCAAAGCAAATTAGAGATGAATTTGGAAGGCAAGTAAAATCAACTTCCTCTGATTGAGGAAACAGCAAGACAGGGAGGGAGGGGGAGGGAGAGGGGAGAGGTTGCACATTGGCAAATACCACATAATGACCCTTGTGAATGAGGGAAGACAGACCTCATATGACTTTCAAGTTTGAAGGCATATTCTAAGGGCACAAATACAAGTGAATCTGTGAAATGGGCAGAAAGCAACTAAACGCGTGTATGTCACTGTCAGCAGGCAGAGAGAGACCTGAAGAAATGCAAAAAAAATGGCACAGCTGCCCCTCCGCGTGCCAAATACCGGAAAAGTGTCTGCTGAATACCAAATAGGGAACCTATTATGCTTAAAAGTATCACGTTGGACACTTTGCTTAGAAACTTGCTTATAGTCTTGGCATTGTTCAGGAAGCCCATGGTCAGAGAGGTACCAAGTGTTGGTTCTCGCTCTGTGTTTCCTACTTGCATGTTGTGATGAGTAACGCGAATGGCATTTTACCTTGGATTCGAAGTCATATGCATTGAGTTCACAACTATTAGTTCATTGGCTCTCCTGACAAGTACGTGCGGAGGGAGTTTTATTACCTCTGTTTTACAACAACAGAAACTGAAGGTTATGTTAAAGGACTTGCCTCATGCTCTCTCCACCTCTCCAAGCCCACTATCCAAAAAAAAGGAAAGAAAGAAAGAAACAAGAAAAGAAAACATTGAGGAAGCAAGATTTTCAGCTCAGCCTTAGAAATTCTAGGACATAATTCTATATAGTTCTCAAAATCCTATGGTGTGAGATTTTTCTTTTCCTTTTCAGTCTTAATAAATAAAGATCTCTGTGTCTTGAGCAGTCATGTGCTTCTTTCTAGATCTCAGCTATGCCTACAAAATCTTGGTGTTTTGTTTTGTTTTTTTTAAAGATTTCATGTACTTATTTGAGAGTACAAGCAGGGGGGAGAGGCCGAGGGAGACGGAGAAGCAGACTCCAGCTGAGCAGGGAGCTTGATGTAGGACTCGATCCCAGGGCCCTGAGAACATGACCTAAGCCAAAGTCAGATGCTTCACTAACTGAACCACCCAGGTGGCCCTGAGAAAACCTCAGTCTTTATGGCCAAATCCAAAGTGACACTACCAGACTAACGGTGAATTATCATAACCCTCTTCATAGGTAAAGGAATTAGCAACTCCCTGACTGAGCCAAACTATTTATGAAACATAGAAGTAGCAGCAAATAGCATAACAATGGTGGTAACTGGAGGCAAAGAAGCAAATTTTAACTTACTGTCTAGAGTTTTCACACCGGAAACTTTTGGAAAAGAACAAGAATGAAGTTATTGCCCCCCAAAACAAGCATTTTTCATGGCTGTACAAATATATTTCTAAATGGCTTTTTGAAAAAAGGCTTTACAGGGGGGCCTAGCTGACTCAGTAGGTAGAGTATGTGACTCTTGATCTCAGGGTCATGAGTTCAAGTTCTGCACTGAGCATGGAGCCTACTTAAAAACAAAACAAAACAAAACAAAACAAAACAAAAAAGGCTTTACTGATTTACACTGTGCCTGAAATATACACACTAATTTCACTAATTTGCACTAGCCTGGGGTTGACTGACATCATTTAGAGGTTAAGAGATATCATTCTATCTATTCATACATGATTCAGTTCTCATCACAGAAGTAATTCGATTCATGCAATTCTTGCACATCCCTTTAAAACTTATAAAAGGACCTCCAGGGGCGCCTGGGTGGCAGAGCGGTTAAGCGTCTGCCTTCGGCTCAGGGCGTGATCCCGGCATTCTGGGATCGAGCCCCACATCATGCTTCTCCGCTAGGAGCCTGCTTCTTCCTCTCCCACTCCCCCTGCTTGTGTTCCCTCTCTCGCTGGCTGTCTCTATCTCTGTCGAATGAATAAATAAAATCTTAAAAAAAAAAAAAAAAAAAAGGACCTCCAAAATGCATGGTCATGCTATTTCTGGAGGAAGTGGTCAAAATGTCTGGATTTAAATTTTCCTAATGTTAGTTTCTGATATCTTTGTAGTATATTTTTCAAGCATTTTTCTTTTTTTAAGGAAAGAACTTAGATTCTCTTGTATTCCCCTTTCTTGTTTTAGATTGGTATTGACGTAATACTACTTTCCTACAGTTTGGAGGATGAGTTATTTATGATCAGGAAGGTAAGACCCTGAGACCTTAAGTGAATTGCTGACAAAGTCAGAGCAGCCATTGTTATGCTTATCATTATTATTTTTCTTAAATCATTCGTGGAAGTAGTGTCTTTTAGGTGGAAGCTGCTGTTCCTCCTGTAAGAATGTTAGAATTTGAAGGCTTTCAGTCAGCTATCACCAAGGATACAAAACAAACTGGCTTCAAATTTCAAATAACCAAACCACCATAACCTGGATTTCTGGGCTCCTGGGGGAAGGAATGCATTTCCTATAGTACTCTACCTACTTATCTATGATCATCTATTGGTTTTATATAACTATGGTTGAGAACAGAGTAATTCTATAATTGAACATATTCTCTGCTAAAAAAGAAATAGAAAAATGGCAGACTTTGGCAGCTTTTAGGATTCCTTTTTCATGCTCCATGTGTATTTAAACCTACAAAATGATCATTTCCCAACTTCTCCTATTCCAATAATATTTCATTTGGAGAAGCCAGTGTCATTAGCATAGCAGTGATACTTTTCCCCCTGGAAGGAATTAATGCCTCATGTATTTGTATTTGTGGGGAGACCCCTCACCAAAATCGTTATCAATGACCCTTCTGCATTTCCTTATGCCATAGACCACATCCTTGAGAATTATGTCAAAAACATTCACTCTGAAATATAAAAGGAATTCTTAAAACAAAAAGAAAATAACTCAATTAAAGAATGAGCAGAAGATCTGAATAACCATCTCATTCAAGAAGATACGTAGGTGGCAAATATGCATATGAAAAGATCCTCCACATCATACGTCACTAGGGAAATACAAACTAAAACAACTATGAGATAGCACTACACCCCCCTATTAGAATGGCCAAAATCCAGAACGCTAACACCACCAAATACTGGTGAGGATATACAGCAGCAGGAATCTCATTCATGGCTGATGAGAATGGAAATGGTGTAGCCACTTTGGAAGACAGTCTTTTACAAAATGAAACATACTCATGGCAAACAATCCAGCAATCACATTGCTTGGTATTTATCCAAAGGAGTTGAAAACTTACATCCACACAAAAACCTGCAATCAGATGGTTTACAGCAGATTTATTCTTCATGGCCAAAACTTGGACGCAATGAAGACGTCCTTCAAGAGGTCAATGAATAATAAACTTTGGTCCATCCAAACAATGGAATATTATTCAACACTTAAAAACAACAACAAAACAAAACAGAAGAGCTATGGGGCCATGAAAAGACATGGAGGAATCGTAAGTGCACATTACCAAGTAAAAGAAGACGATCTGAAAAGGCGACATACTGTGCGATTCCAACTACGACATTCTGGAGGAGGCAAAACTATGGAGACAGTAAAGAGATCAGTGGTTACAGGGGAGGGGTGAGGATGGGAGGGATGAATAGACTAAGCACAGAGGATTTAGAGGACAGTGAAACTATTCTGTATGGGACTATAATGGTGGATATGTGGCATTTACATTTGCTAAAAAAGAAAACCCATAAAATGGACCATTTTTGGTGAACAAATGTTCACCAAGAGTGAACCTTAATATAAACGATGGAATTCAAGTGATAAAGATATAGGAATGTTGGTTCCATTTTGGGGGTGGGGGTGAGTTATTGATAGTGGAGGATGCCGTGGGGTGTTATGTGGGAACTCGTACTTTTCATTCAATTTTGCTGTGAACCTAGAACTGCTCCAAAAAATAAATCCTATTTTAAAGGAGGGAGAAAACACATTCAAAATATGCTCATCCAAGGTAGCAGTACAAGAGCACGTTGGCTTTTCTGTCAATAAAGCTCTTAAGAGAAAAGGACCAGTTTCTCTAAATCCAAGTGCTTTAAACAAATTTATCCTGCATTGTCCCTGAGTCCATTAAAAATCCTTTTTATTTCCTCAATTTGTGCCATATTGTGTTGAAAAGATAAAGGACTGGTCTTAACAATTAAGCAATCATTAGAAATCATTAATAATTCAAGACTATTACACAACAAAATACAATAGCGGTGTTTCTCTTAAGGGAACCAGGCTGTATGCATTTTGGGGGCTTTATCCTGGCTATCGCTTATCCATCTTTCTGGTGCAGATGTGGCTATTTTCTGCCTTTCCCTCATTTGCATTCTCATAAAGAGTTAGCAGGGAAAACGAGATTGTAGATTGAGGACATTACAGATTCAAAAGTACTTTTAAATATTCCAGAAAGCAAACTTTAATGCTCACTATAAGGTTTTGTTGTAAAACCTGTCACCACTTATGGAACTCAAATTTTTACATTTTCTACTGCTGATATCAAGCCCAGCCATGTCCAAAATTAACACTTCTGGGTCAAATCAAGGGTTTTTTAAAAAAACTCCTCTGACCAAGTGGCTCAAATTAACAACTCAGGAAACAACAGATGTTGGTGAGGGTGTGGAGAAAGGGAAACCCTCTTACACTGTTGGTGGGAATGCAAACTGGTGCGGCCATTCTGGAAAACAGTATGGAGGCTCCTCAGAAAGTTAAAAATAAAGCCACCCTATGACCCAGCAATTGCCCTACTAGGTATTTATCCAAAGGATACAAACATAGTGATTCAAAGAGGCACCTGCACGCCAATGTTCATAGCAGCCATGTCTACAATGTCTACAATAGCCAATATATGGAAAGAGTCCAGGTGTCCACCGACAGATGAACAGATAAAGGAGAAGTGGTATATACATAGATATCTATAATGGAATATTACTCAGCCATCAAAAGGAACAAAAGCTTGCCATTTGCCATGAGGTGGATGGAACTAGAGTGTACTAGGCTAAGTGAAATAAGTCAGAGAAGGACAAATACCATATGATTTCACTCGTATGTGGAATTTAAGAAACAAAGCAGATCAACCTAGGGGAAGGGAAGGAAGGATTAAGATGAAAATAGAGAGGGACTGAACTCTAGGAAACAAAGTGAGGGTTGCTGGAGGGGAGGTGCATGGGGGGATGGGTTAATTGGGTGATGGGCATTAAGGAGGGCCCATGATGGAATGGGCACTGGGTGTTATATCCAACTGATGAATCATTAAATTCTGCCCCTGAAACTAATAATACAGTATGTGTTAACTAAATTTAATTTAAATAAAGAATTTTTTAAAAAAGAAAACTCCTCTGACCAAAATTTACACAGTGAGCCAGACTGAGGAATCAGAGCAATATTTGGAGGGTATGGTAGTGGTTATTCTCCTAATGGTGACAAATACATTCTAGAAACTTGAATCATAGAAGGTAAAACTCAGCATCATCCTTAATACTGAAGCATCATTATATTTTTCTCAAATTATGAATGGTTTTAATATTTGGGAATAGAAGTTTATACAACCGGCAAAGTGGTAGGGGAGTGAATGTCAGGGAAACCAGCACCCAAATAGATGATTCAGCACCAGAACAGGATTCTCAGGATCTTGTCTATAGTGTCTGCAAGTCTCAAGAACACTTGGGATTAAAAAAAAAAAAAAAGAACCCCTGGGAATCTCCCCATGATTTATATCAATCTGAAATTCCAATGTGGGTAATTATCAAAAGTTCAGGGAACACACTTTCTTCTTGAAACATTCTGTCAAGGCCATATATCCTTCTCTCTAGACTTCCCACTTGGACTCCAATGCCTGCCTTTCATACACGTTAACCCTGAATCAGATACATGAGCACATTCTGGAAAATGTAGCTCTTGGTTCCTCCTCTGCACTTATGGGGAAACCTTAGAAGAGGCTGGTGGTGATGGCCAGTGAAAACAGACAGTCAAGTACATGTATCAACAGCTATTTCTTTCACTTTAAGTATCCAATTCAATGTATCCACATACATATTTTTAAAAGCAATTACAAGCCTGGTGAATATGCCTGAGTGCCTTATTTTACTATTGCTTATAAGAATTTGGAATTTAAATTTAAAGAAAGAAAGAAAGAAAAAGAAGCTTGGGTATACTGAGCTTCTTGATTCTATAGGTTATTGGCTTTCATTACATTTGGGGAATTTTTGGCCATTATTTCTTCAAATAGTTCACCCCCTTTCACTCTCTTCTCTCCTTATGGGACACTCATTACACACACATGTATGCTTGATAGTGTTTTCCAGGTCTCTGAAGTTCTGTTCATTTTCCCATCGATCCATCTTCAACTTCATGGATTTTCTTCTTTTTTCCTGCCCACATGACTCGTCTGTTGCAACTGTCAAGTGGACTTCTCATTTTAATGTTTTTATTTTTCAAATCCAAAATCGCCATTTGTTTTTTTTTCTACAATTGCCATCTCCCTAATATGAGTTTCTATTCATTGAATCATTGTCATCATACTTTCCTTTTATTCTTTCAACATGGTATTCTTTAGCTATTTGGATTCTTTTGAAACTGTTTGCTAAATCCAAAATGGGGAGAGGGGGCACTCACACACAGTTTCTATTGATTGCCTTTTTTTTTTTTTTTCTGATTATGAGTTACATTTTCCTGTTGCTTCACATAATTTTTTGTGGAATATTGCATATTTCAGACAATATTGACTTCTTCCCTCCTGAGAATTGTTTTTGGCTTTTGTTTTGTTGTTATTGTTTTTGTTATTGCTTTTTGTTTTTCTTCATTAAATCTGTGACTTATGCCTCCCCCTAAAAGCTACTGATGTTTCTGCTGAGTTGTTGTTATTCTGTTTTATTTTTATTTGCAACTGTTTTTATTTTCAGGTTTGCTTTCCATGGCTTGTTTCCTAGGAATAGCTTACTGTTCAGTCCAGGATTAGAGATTAGTCTCAAACACCTAAGCTTACAAGTCCTTCCACTCTCTGCTGACAGATCTGTATGTTGGGGAGCACAAACAGGCTGCTTTAAGTTTAACCATTTTTTACTTTCCATGGCACTTTCTTGTGTCTCCTTTGAGCAGATGTCCTGGCACCATAGGCCAGGAATGTGTGAGTGGCGTACGTCTGTTTTTATCTCTGCTGTACATGCACATAGCTTCTGGCCAACCCCAGGTAGGTAGAAAGCTTAACAAAACCCTTATGTGTGCCTCACTTACTGGAACTCTTGTTTAATCCCTAGCTATGCAAATTTGAGCAAATAGAGCTCCTGGCCTCTCTTTTCACTCGCATTAGGATTGCCACTTGTATTGGTCAGGGTTCTCCAGAGAAACAGAACCAATAGAATGCACCTACAAACAGACATACACACATATAAACGGAAATACATGCGTATACTTGCATATTTATATATAATCATGTGATTATGGAGATTGAGAAGTCCCATAATCTGGCATCTGCAAGGCCTCTGAGACCCAGGAACTCCAGCGGTTAGTTCCAGTCTGAGTCCAAAGGCTTGAGAACCAGGAATGCCACTGGTGTAAGTCCTAGTCTGAGAGCAGAAGCAGACCAACATCCAGCTCAAGCAGTAAAGCAAAGAAAGAGAATTCTTTCTTCTTCTGCGTCCCTCCATTTTTTTTTTTTTTTTTTTTTTAGGCCTTCAACAGGTTGAGAGATCTCCTACCCACCTTGGGGAGGACAATCTGCTTTACTTAGTCTATGGGTTCAAATGATAATATCTTCCCTAAACATTCTCACAGACACACCCAGAAATAATATTTAACTAAATATCTGGACATCCTGTGACCCAGTCAAGTTGACACATAAAATTAATCATGACACCAGTTTGACAATAATGTTCTAAATCCTGTGTGTCCTTACTAGTAGTGACAGTGACAGCCAGACTCTCCCTGGCTGAATTATCATGGACAGAGCCAGTGGGGTCATGGGATCCGACCTAGGCAAGAACACCACAGGCTCATGCTGTTCTTACCCAAAGTATTCATGAATAAATGCAGTTCACATCGATGTTCAATGTTGAAGAATTTTAGCAATCTGAAATGATTGTTTTTGACAGTTTTTCCCAGTTTTATAGTTGCTTTTTGTTAGAGAAAGGATAGTTGCCTTCCTAATCCCATTATTCTGGGAAAGAAATCTTATTAAATATAAATTTATCTAGAGTATATAACTCTTTTTCAACATATTCCTTTACTAGTCCAAGCCTGCACAAAAAGAGAGAGAGAGAGAGAGAGAGAGAGAGATCAGTGATCCAGGAAATGTATCACTTCACAACACTGTAGTGAAAAGACCTTGCACTTTGGACTCAAATGAACCTTGGTTTGAATCTTGGCATTACCACTTCCTGCTATACATACTCTGGAAAAAAACATTCAAACTCTTTGAGCCTCCTCTGTAAAATAGAAGTCTTAGCTGGGTTTTGCAAAGACCAAATGCCTTGGCTATGATATGTACTTAATGGTTGTCACTTTTCTTTATTATACCCCTTCTCCTTGCTTTCCATAAGCATATGCTGTGTGCCACTGCCTGATTTTATGTATGGTGTTTAAAAATTGCTTTAGACTGTGTATTTAGTTATTGATGTTTAAGAAAGTGCGTAGCTGGGGTTATTGGTAATTCAAGAGACACAACGGAGGAATGGTTTCTGAAGCAACCAACACCCCTCTGGTTTGATGCCCAAGAATGCAGCCCTATTCTTGTGTTTTTACAAGCCTTATGTTGATTTATGTTTGCAAATGTACTTTTGGTAGTTTTCTTAGGCTGCATTCCCAGTGTCTTGCTTTAGATAACTATTGTATATATATTTTTTGCAGTATTTTCTAAGTGTTACAAGGAGGAAGGAATGAAGGGGATAGAATGCATGTTAGTTTTTGTGGGATAAATTCCAAACCAACTGATTCTAGTAGAAATTCTCTTTTTTTCCCCCATCTTTCTTTTGGTCAGTTATAATATCATTACATATATCATCGATATATTGATGCTATATGATTATAGCACATTACAGCACTCTCAAGATTTCTTCTTTGAATAAATTCACTCAACCACAGCTAGTTACAAAGGTTATAGTCTCATTCAGAGAATACATCCATTTTCCTGAATCTTGAATGCACATTTCATTTTGTGTGTAAGCCTAAAACACATTGCGAGTTTGACAAACTTCCATGGTAATTTTGAGAAGTGAATCAGCTTTTCTCCGTGCGTATTCAATCTTAATAGTAAGAGACATGATTTATTTTCCCCTTGAATTACTACCTCTCTCGTAGGAGAGAGTCTCAGACATCAAAGATCAACCTGACTTTGTAGAAACAACACTGGAATTGAAGTGGAAACAGGATACACAGTTTGCTCTGTCCTGCTCCAGCCGTATGATCTTGCTTCAGCGAATCAACTTCTCTGAATTTTGTTTCCCTTATATTCAATAATGAGAAGATTTAATCCCTAAGTTTCCTATTGCTGCTAAAATGCTATGACTCTGCAATCCTTTTCCATTGGTCTGAATTTTGTCTATGGTGTCTTTAAATAATTTATAAAATAAACGCTGTTATTTGCTGTCTGCCTCTTTATACCTAAGGTTGTCTGGTGTGTTTGTTCCACTAGGTGTTGGGTGTTGTTTCCAGAAATACGATTTAAGATTCCAGGCAGCTAAACTAATCTCTTTTGAGATTGGGACCTCACTTGTTTATAGCTTCCCATTAATCATCATTTTATCATGCCGTGAACTTCTCCACTGATCCATTAAATATATGTATGTGTGTGTATATTTATATTTATATCAATCTGTAGATCTAGATGTTTAAGAACATGATTTGAAGACATTTCAGAATAGGATCTCCTCAGTCCCGTTCTTGAACCCTCGAGCATCTCAAGATGTATTACTTTATTTCGTAAGATCTCTCTGCTCAGTGCACTAAATTATTGTCCACCATCCACCTAACAGCTTTGAAAGCATCTTAGGAGGGTTCAATGTACATCTAGTGAGGAGAACAGGCATGGGGAGAATAAACTACTGGCCAGACCTTGTCCTGGGTTTTTCTCTTTGCCTAGCTTAATTATGACTCCAGCAAAGAGTTAAGCTAAAAAAAAAAAAAAAAAATCAAATCATAACTCATTTACCCTCAGTATTCTGCAGGAACAATGAAATAGAAAAGCAGCACAGTACAGGCCTCACCCAAAGAAGGAGCTCAGGTTTGCACATTTTAACCTCACCGCGTCTCAATCTTATTAATGGTTTCATTTTGGCAGCTACACACCCAAGAGTGAAAGACATGAAATCCACAATTTTGCCACAGCTGTTTCCTACTTCCTCTACAAAATTATTTAAACACCTTGTGACCTCAGGGGAAAGGGTGCATGAATGACTTTCCAAATGAATTATCTCCTGTCTGCTGTGTCATTTCAGAAGTACTTGCTAATTGACGGAATAATCTTTCGCAATTATCTTTCACGATCCGGAGATTTAAAAACTGTATTGGATCTCTGTTCCTATGTTTCCATTCTGAAAACTGCAGTATCCAGAGAAGCAGAATTGCTGTAAGAAACAGGGAATCATGCTTCACTTCAGAAAGCGGAGAGGATTTACTAAATACTCTCAAATCCTGCAAATCTTGTCTTCAGAAGGGAGCTTTGGAATCACATCTTTAGGATTTGGAAATTTAAATTGTGCTGCCAAAGAGTTTTCTTTTCTTTTTCTTTTTCTTTTTTTTTTTTTATAAGGAGTGAGCTATCCAAACTTATGTTCTGAAATACCATTTTCAGGATACAAAGTCCAGATTCATATTAAAATCCAAAGGAAATTGAATTACATAGTGGTAATAAGAACACCCTTACCTGGTCAGCTGTTAATGATGCCATGATAAATATTATTTCAGTGATAAATCTCTGCCAGTACTACCGTGTCCCTCCTCCCCGACCACACAGCACATACACATATATACGAAGGAGTAAGACAGGAGGGAAAAAACCAAAAAACTAAACATCTCACATACTAAGTCAATGTGGACAATATTAATATATCAACCCCTTAGGACAAAAGAAAATAGGAACAATAATTGATCTTAGGTCAGGTATAATCTTGAATATTTCTTTCACGGATAAAGAAGGATCTTGCAGCTGAATTTATACTAGAAAAATTAATTCATTAGATGAAAATTAACTCTACCCCAAACTGTGGGGTCTTCGTCATGCAAATGCTTGAGTCTTACTATTTCTTTTCAGCTTGTAATGCCCAGAGGCACTATAGGCCCTGTTTTCTTAGCTCAAAATGACTTTTTGCTCTTGCCCACAACACTCAATGGAATGTGTCTCCAGCAGCCAAATTTGAACATAGTTGGTTGAATAAGGGTAAGCACTTGAAAGGAGAGGAGCCAGTGAGATCCTCTCCCCCGAAAGCTTGAAATAGTGGCTAAGTGGTTCTCATCAGCCGGAGCTGTCCTTGGGAAGAGAGATGGAAAGTTTCCAAGGTTGGCACAACCATTTCACTATCAGCAAAGAATGCCAATCTGTGGAAAGGTAAGCATGAAGGGTAGGTACAGATAGATGACAAACCTCTCAACCTGGGCTCCTTAAAGTCTCCATTTCTTGGTTCCATTGTTGCCTACTTTCTAACCCTGATTTCTGGAGACACTGTTCACTTTTAATAAGCTCCTCTTCTTATAGTTAAATGAACAAATGTTTACTTGAATGCATATTATACCCCCAAATTCCTGCCTTACACAGGTAATCGTAGAATACAATAACTACCTTAACCTAACTAAATCTGGCTTTATAAATGAAAGTGAATATAACAATATGATGACAATTTTGAGAAACAGAAATTCTTTAAAAAGATACGGTTTTTATCAACATTGCGTATAATGGTTATTGAAGAATTCTTGAATCATTTTTACCCGTTTTAGGTAAAATTTTTCAATAATACATGTGGGTAGGATATCTTGAAAAGGCTACAGTTTAATTGGTATGTCAAACCACAAACTGCTTTGGGGAAATATTTTAATATTAATCTGGTTTGTGTCTAATCAGTGTGAAAAGTTCTCAGTCCTTTCCCTCTCAACAAATACTCTCTGAAATTTCCTGCTCTCAAAATGTGTAGAAAGACAACATATTATCCTTTTTCCAATTGGAATCATCACAATGTTGGTTAGGCTTTTTATTTCTCCTATAAAATGTCTTTTATTTAATAGGATCTATTTCCCATGTGTTAAATTTTCCAGAAGAATAATTTCCCTTGTTTTAATTCCTGGCCTGTATGGCATTGGTCTCTCTTGACTAGTTACTTGCATATAAAAAGAGTTAATTTAAATTCAAGTCCGCAACCTATTTTCCACGGTTTGTAGATGACATTACGTAGTGGAAACTAATATAGGTCCTTGTTAAAATGTTTTTCTATTTCAAAAGTAATGTTATTTTGAATTCAATTTCCCAGTTGTTAATAATAACATCTAATTCAAAAGTGCAATGCCTTAATAACAAACTAAGTCCATTTAATTGGGACAAATTTCTCTTCCGGAGGACTGGGGTAGAAATCTTGATATGGGTAGAGTTCTGTTGTCACTTTTACATTAATTCATGTGGTATCCTAAAATCCAGATTGGTATAAACATGAGTCACTAAGCCACAGACTTCCTTGTCATTTTATGCATGTACCAAAATCCTGCAAAACATGATACACTCGGAGGTACCTTTTTATGGTTCTGGGTCACCACTTGTTGGAAGAGAGAACAAGGAGATAGATCATTTACCCTAAGTCATAACGAGAAAAGACTTCTTTCTCTCTCTTTCTTTTCTTTCTTTCTTTTTCTCTTTCTCCCTCCCTCCCTCCCTTTCTTTCTTCTTCTCTTTCTTCCTTTCTCTCTTTCTTTCTTCTAATAATGGCTACAAGTAGGCAAGTTTAACCAAGAGGAGATTTAAAATATCATCCTGTTAACATTTTTTCCACATCTGCAAGGCCTAGCCTTAGAAGATTTAATTCTAAAAAGATTTCCTCTTATCGTGAACAGGTTATGACATAAGCCAAGTACTAAATTCTAGTTTAATATCTTCTTAAAGAGAACAGAGTTTTTTTAGAATTCCTATGAAGTTCTGTGCTATTTTATTCTCCACTTCTTGCCTGCCACTTTCCAAGACTTTCTTGACACCCTTTCTCCATGATTTGTAATCTCTGTGATCCTTCAAGGCCCATGTAAAACCTCAACAAAACTTCTCAAAAATTCAAGCCAACAGCTACTTCTTCCCAAAACTTCTCAAAAATTCAAGCCAACAGCTACTTCTTCCCATATCTGATTGACCATAATAGGGTTCATGCTTGGCATTTAGTGGTGCTAGGAAAGATAAACACTTATAAATGAATGGTTTCTATTTGGTAGAGATTTTAATCTATTAGAATTTCTAATTCATCTCTCGTTTGTCTAATTCGGTAAAACAATAGAATAATGCCTCAGAGTACTGATACTGCAATAACAACATCTTCTGTCCCTTGCCATCACCCAGATTAGCTTTGAAAAACATTTATGTTTGCCTTACAGACCCAGTCTACTTTTGATTAGGTCTTAAATATCTCCCGATTCTACTGAACATTGATGAAGTCTATAGGATTAATTTTGTTTTTCTCTCCTTTAATTTGATCTTTCCTTCTTTTCTTCATAACCCATCATCATTCCTTGAATATAAGAATTAATTAATTAATTAATTAAGCTAAAAACATAAAGGATGCCATCATATTGGACAAACAAGCTAGAAACCTAAGTTAGTTAAATAGTAATTGAAGCTATCTGCATACAGTGTCACAAGGCAAGGTATGTTCCATTGGTAAGGACCATGGTTCATATACTTCCACAGGAGAGAGAGGTTACATTTACCATGAATGAACTGAGACAGCTGCATAGAAAAGGGAGCTCTTTATCTGGGCCTAGAACGGTTGTTTGAAATGAGAGCACATGCATTTAGGCAAGAGAGGTAAATATGAAGAAACGAAAGGAAGTAAGATAATGCAGGGATTGTTGGAGTCCCGGATGTAGATTGACTAGCTAGCAGCTAAGGGCAGAGAAGAGTAAAAGGGAAGATGCATTGGTTGAACTGTAGAAGGTCTGAATAGCATGCTAGGAATTTAAGAGTTTACCCTCTAGGAAATGGAAGAAATGGAGAGTTTCGCAACCAGAATAAAAGTGTTATATTCAAAAGACTTAGCTTGCTGCAGATTTAATTAATTTGATAAGGAAAAGACTGAAGGAGAGGAGATGGGGGACTGTTGCTGTAGCAATGAAGGGGACAATGAGAGCCGAAAGTGATTTCGTGGTAGCAGCAAAAGAAAAAAAAAAAAAACCTGCTGGATGACATGGAAGGAGGAACTCACTGGGCTTGGAGATTCAAGGAGCTTTGTTAGGTTAAGGCATCAAAAGTCCCAAATCGATACTAAAAAAACTAATAAGAAGGAGGGAAGGAAGGAAAGGAGGGAGGGAGGAAAGGAGGGACGAAGGAAAGAAGGTAGGCACAAAGAAGAAGGAATCTTCACTTTGGAATTACTTAGTAATGAAAAGTTTATTCCCCTTCAGTAGGGAGTTCACATGTTACATTCATATGCTCCTTTCAAAGCCTAGGATTTCCAACTAATTGAATACCCTTGATTTTAGAAGTATTCTTTTGCTATTGTGTGAATCAATGTAGCTCCTGATATTAAGATGCTATAATATATTGAATGTACAGCACACCCAAACGTCAGAGAATATCCTTTATGGGGACAGCTTTCTAAAAAAAATATTGAAAATGTGTTCAATTTACATACTCATAAACCTGACACAATTTTCCCCTAGGTCCCCAATCTCTGACCTTTTCCCTCCACACACACACACACACACACACACACACACACACACACACTCTTAAGTGGCTTTTTAGGTTGCAACAGAGCTCACTTTATAAGTCTGTTTGAGGAAGATGTGATTAAGATAATTTGAAATACCATTTTTCCCCATCCGAACCTATTAAAACTAGATGTTTATCTAGGGGGATATTTTGCACCCAGCTGGAAGCTGGGGGTCCCTAGTGTCAATCTATAAATGGAAATAATAGTAGCAAAAAATAAAAGTGACTATAAAAATTGCATATTTTAAGAAAAAGGTATCTCTTAACCATGACAGGTTATAAATTGAGATATGCAAAATGAGTTTGTAGTCTTTGGAAAGTCTGTCTTATGATATTTGATATCAACACATTTTATGTAGGGCTACATGCTTTTAAGAGCAAAGCCAAGCTCTGAATTGCTCATGAAACAGTGAATAATTAATAGATCTATTGAGGCATACCTTCTATCCTTTAATCTATGAGTTTAATAGTGAAAAGTAGTATAAATTAGAAAAAACATTAAGCAAGGAAAACAGCTATTGAACTGAATTCTGAAGGGTGTGTGTGTGTATGTGTGTGTGTGTGTGTGTGTGGAGGTGGAAGTTTGACATGCTCTTACAATTCTTTTTTATAAACAGAATATTATCAGGAATTTAAAGAAAAATAAAGTTGGGAAATTTAACTTTTTCCCAAATGGCACGTTAAGAAGGTGACGAAGACTTAAATTGAGAACTTCAGAAAGCTGCTCTAAAAAATTCATGGTGTGGATGCCTCTCCTCTCCAGATACATCAAGATGGCAACTATTGCAAGAACGCACGTTTTTATAAAATGAGTAAATTCTTAATTGCAAAGAGCTCAGAGGGCCATCCGAGCAGAAGCGTAAAGTACTTTTCTCAGCCACGCTGCTCATTCAGCTGGTAAACCACAAGGAAGCTGGCCGCTGTGGGATCCCAGAACACCCTAGTTCTCAAGCACAAGGGTGAGAATCATCCTGACATACTTCCTCTCACGGTAAAGTAACCTGGATTCTGAGAGTCGGTGGAGAAAGGGAGATGAATTCGAGGAATTTAAACTGGGACTTTATCTTGGTCACAGGCGTGCATTTCAGTGAGTGTGACAATCTAATTGTTTCTTTATTATAGTGAAAGGTTATCTCTAATTTGTACTGATAGGAAGCCACGAGCTGTGTTCTGAACTATTTGCTAAATATAAATGACTGATACATGCTTTCGTGATCTAAATGAGGGCTTTTCCTACTCCTAAAGTTTTGATGGCTTGCTCATTGGTTTGCTTCTACAAATTCTTTGCACCGATCTTGGATCAGTTTCTTTTGTCCATAATGAGCCAATTCAATCTGCTGACTGCTCCTTTAAGGAAGCAGAACCACAGTGGTTGAATGATTTGTATGTTTCAGGCAAACTAGCTGGTTCACATACAAATCAAAATGTAATGATGGTTTTAGTGCATATTATTGTTTCGGAAAAAAAAAAAAATCTTCCACCCCTTGAAAGTTTTTCCTAATTAATTTGTAGAAAGGTAGTAAATCTGTCTATTGCATCCTGACCTAATTTCAAAAAATTAATTTAAAAAATAATAAATCCCCTGATTCCTGCTTGACCTATCATCCCACAGTACACACTGACACCGTATTTATGAGCATAATGCTAGTACGGAAAAATGTCAGTGCATAACATTACTGCGGAACACTATTGATGCCAAACTGATTAAAGCAGCAGGAGAATCCTATAGGTCAACTTCTAATTGATTACTATCTTAATAGGAGAATTTAAAAAAATACTACACCGCCCAATATCCTCTACAAAAGTGATTCTCCAAAGGGTGATCTTGCCCCTCAGGGGACATTTGGCAAGGTCTGGAGAGTTTTTTGATTGGTATGGCCCCTGGAGGGGGTTGACTACTGACATCTAGTGGGTAGAGGTCAGGCATGCTGGAAAACACGCTGGTAAACATACTGAATTACAAAGGACAGGCCGCCCCTGCCCCCAACAATTATCTAGTCAACATGTAAATAGGAATCCTGCACTACAAACAAGCAAACATCGCCCCCCTATAATAATAAAGGGTTTGCTTCCCATTGTAGGGAAGTGTGTGTGTGTGTGTGTGTGTGTGTGTGTGTGTGTGTTCCGAGGCTGAGAAATAATAGGCTGAAGATAAAATACGTTCTCTTGACTTAGACAAACCAGAGGCAAAACATGTCTTCCTACTGTTGCCTAATGTAACAATTAAAATCACTAAATCAGTTTTCAAAATCCAACTTACCGAGAAGAAACAAAGATCATATAGTCTCTGCAGAGTATTATAATAATGCATAGGGTCACCATTAAGTATTAAATGAGATTACAAGTAAGACAAAAGCAAAAATGTAAGGATATTCACATTTTTGCCAAAAGCAAAAACTTAAGGATATTTACATTTTTGCCTTTTATTCATAAAATGGCATTTTTCTGTAATGGCTAATATCTGATGTTGGGACAAACAATAAGGGATTTGATATTCGTCTTTACATTCATGATTTAATTTCCAGAGTGACTTCTTATTGTAACTGAAATTCTTTCTTGACAAGAGGTCCATCTGGGACTATTTATAAAATAAACTATTTCACAAGTCCTTTGCAAGCTAATCTACAATGACAGAAAGCAGCCTAGAATTGCCTTGGGCTAACTGTGGGTAGGAACTGACTGCAAAGAGACATAAGGGAACCATTTGGAACGATGGAGCTAGTCTACATCTTGATAGGGGTGGTGACTGCGTAAGTGTATGTATTTGTCAAAGCTCATTGGACTTACACTTAAAATGGGCGCACTTGGGTATAAGTAAATTGTATGATTATAAAGCCATGTGGTTTTCTTTTAATTGCCTGCTTTGGATAATAAATCGTCCGGCCGTTTTACTCCTAAATCTGATAAAAATAGCATCCCATACTCAGATTTGCCAATCAAGTGACATATTATTTTATGTGAGCAATGGCTACTAACAACTAGTACTTCCTCTGTGTGTTCTCCCCATACCAAGTCATTTCATTCTCACAGATACTATTATTATCTTCGGGTTAAAGATGGGGAAACAGAACCCAAAGATTCTGATGGTAAATGTATACTTAACTTTGTAAAAAGAAAAATCCAAGGAGTTCAGTCTATTATAATTATATTATTCATAAGGAAATTATAGGCTTTGGAAACCAACTACCTTTCTTTTTTTTTAAGATTTGTTTTAGCGGGGGAGGGGCATAGGGAGAGGGAGTGATTGAATCTCAAGCAGACTCCCTGCTGAATGCGGAGCCTGATGTGGGTCTCGGTCTCATGACCCCAAGACCATGACCTCAGCCAAAGTCAAGAGCTAGAGGCTCACCAACTGAGCCACCCAGGCACCCCCGGAAACTAGCTACCTTTCTAAAGGACACAAAGCTATATAATGAATATGCCAAGGACATATGTATACTTTCTTTAGCTTTTCACCATTATGCTCAGGTTGGTCCCATAATACTTTATATCTAACCCGGATGGAAAGAGAACACTATGAATAATTAAGTTGGATCATTCGTTCTCCAGAACTAACCTGGCATGATTGGGGTGTCTGGTGTACGGTCCCTGTAGGTGCTATTTTCCCTGTCATTTTTGACATAGTGTATTGCATTCTATAGCCTAAAAGAGCTCATTACTGTTTGCTTTTACATTGAGAAGGTACAGACATTCTTTCCTTTTCACACAGGTACAAATCAAGATACACCAAGAAAAAAACACCTAAAACGGATCTATCTTAAACTTAGCTCGATGAGACAGTGTGTCCGTGCGGGTCCCAATAGGAAACCAACGGCATAATCAAATAAGAAAAGCCTGAGCAGGGTTTATCAACAAAGGACCCACTTATTACATGTGGGGGTCTGGTGGGGAAAGCACAAAGATAAACCACATGAGAGAGCAGCAAAATGATTATATTATCACTCCTAGGGTCATCAGATAAAATACCAGGTACTCCATTAAATTTATATTTCAGGTACAAGGCAAATAAATGTTATAAATGTTTAATGTAAGTATGCCACTTTCCCTTGGTTTGGGGTTTTTGTTTTTTTTGTTTTTTTGCTAAATCTTGTGACCCTAAGTCTACCCCCCTCCAAAAACAAAAACAAAAACAGACAAACAAAAAAAACACAGGAAAGAAACAGAGCCAGCTTCCCTGCAGACCAGAAAGCAGCAATTTGAACAAAGCAGCTAGGATACCATTAAGTGGAGGGGAGGGAGAAAGTGAGAGACCCCCCACAGCAAGGGAGTCCGGGGATGAGGCACCTGGCCTACTTTTTCTCCCACCTCCTGACTTTGACAGAGGATTCCCAGTGTCTGAACCCCAAAAGACCAGCTTCTTAAGACACAGAGCACAGGGAAGAAGAATGGGCAGGGTGAATCTTATTTCTCCAGCTCTCTGGTCCAGCTACGATTACCTACCTTCCTAGCACAGCAAAGATGGCGGCCAGACTTTGGACAAAGAAATCTACACCTGCACTGACACCAGATTCATACATGAACTTGAAATTCATTTCAGAACTACAATCAACAGGAAAATACAAACTAATGCCCGTAGTAGAGTGTAGTGTTCCTCAAACTATTTATTCCTGTGTAACACAGTTCTAAGCAGGGAACACAGATTGTACAAAAAATACATGAAGTGACTCAGTGGAATCCTGAAGAGAAACTAGGTTGCCACTTCTTTCAAAAAGGAAAGGCAAATCAAAGTGGAAAGCAGATTAAAGCATCCACATAAGAAAAAAAATTATGATATTCTGAGCCTACGGCATTTCTCTTACAAAAGCAGATAAATGAAGGTCAGAACTTCTATAGAGTAGATCAAGTATTCCCCTATGGATATAATTGTTTTTAAGATTTAAAGACTTTTAAAAACCATTCCAGTTATGTCACTGTGCAATTATATTGCTTATGGTTAACCATTGCCTATGATTACACATAAATATTTTCTGACCAAAGCATTTTATAAAATTTATCTGTACCCATGACTGTGGATACCTTAAAAAGGTTCAATATAAGAGAAAACCTAAATAGTAATTTACACAGTACGATCACAAATCATGACAAAATAAATACAGCGAAGCATGGACACAGAGAATACATGTGCATGCACACCCATCTGGAAATACACGCACAGAAATAATGACGTTCTTTCTAATTCTGGATATAAGCACTACAGGTGACATTTTCTCATATTTTTACTTTCTAAATCTCCCACACTAAATGCTATCTTATAATCAGTCACAATAAAATAAGCAATATCTTAATATTCTTTTATGAGGCTTTTATGTTCTAAAATCATAATGTTAATTGTCCTTTTACATTACTTGTGACTCTGATGGAAAAATGACTCAAAAGAAGAACATACTTACTCTAGGATAACACACTGGAAACACCCCAGGGAAGACTGTAACTTTGTGTGTTCTTTTCGTTTTCATAGTAAAATGGAAATTGTTTGTAGTTGTTGCCAAGAATAAGGCTTTGTAACTTTGAGTTTGGCACACACCATATACCACATATCACTATCCAAATGTTGCTGGAAAATCTGAAGACTTTTTTAGACACTTTTACAAGAGTGAGTGAAGTATTATCTTATCACCGTTAACAATTATATGTTCATTCTCTTGAATGAGTACAGGGGAAAACATCAAGGGACATTTCTGGCCTGGCATCCTGACTCCCCATATTTGGCATTGGAATGACTATCACTCCATAATTGGGCCAGTGTCCAGGGAAAGGAGAAATGGCTCACGGTAGGGGACATGCACTTGGCAGTGCTTGGGCCATTTCTCAACATTTCAGTAACTGGAATGCCTCATTTCTCTGTGCCGACAGTCCTGAGTAACATAGTAGTACCCAGGAGATCATTTAAACTCTAATTTTTTTTTTTTAAATAGGTAGCTTTTCCAGGCAAGCGTAGCATTTTGCATCTTAAGCCCTGTCATCACCCATAGGAAAAAAATATATATGATGTATTTCCTTTCATGCATTTAAGTTCAAATTTTTGAGGTCATTCTTTTTTCCAAATAATCTCTGGATGCAGTCCTTTTTTTTTTTCTTCTCCTTTCTAAGTTTCAACAGCTTACCCCTAAAAGACGTAGATTAAAGAAATGCTAAGATTTGCATTTTTTTCCTAAAACAAAGATTAGCTGTCTGTATGAGGCTGATATTCCTCTACAGGAAAAAAATCCTGATAATTTGAGGATTTCTAAATTGCTGAATAAGAATGTGGCGAGTCTTTTTTTTTTTTTTAATGCATTCTAAAGTCTTGAGATGTAGCTTAGAGCAAATACAAAACAGAACATTGTCAAGTTAACAGAGAAGAGAATGGGGGGGTCCAAAGTGCTTATTTCAGTTTGAGCTTCCGCCAACAGCTCTATAAAGACGGTCCACTGGAAGAGCCCAGTGCCATTTACTCACTGGAGCGATAAGAGAATAATGTATGGTCTCTATGACTCTGTGTTAATTACAAAAGAAGAATAGTGTTCTTCTTAGCTCTGTGTCTTAATAAACACCAAACTACGTGAGACAGCCAGGAATATTAGCCTGGGAGGGAGAGGACCTAATCAGAGTAGCATCAACTTGGTCAGATCATATTCTTAAGGTCTTTCATTTGTCCTCACCTGAAACATGGATACTTGCTGTGGGGCATATTTCAGCAATTAATAATTCAATTATAATTTTAAAACAATTTTTGAAAACTTTGCTTGAATACACACACATACACACACACACACTTACATGGATACTTTCCATATGTTGCCTCCATTAGAATAACTCAAGACAAAAAAACGAGAATGGGCCCCCCTATATTAAAACATTCTTAAGGCTAGCAACTAGAAAATACTCTCATATCAAACCTATAAGCAGTATTTCCATCCCAAAGAGTGGAAAGGTGGATTAATTTGGGAGTAGCTTCCTTTTTCACTGCAGAATAATCACTTCAAGAGGATTTTAGTTATGGAAGTTCAAATCAGGACCTGGGTTTGATTTGGGATGGGGAAGGTGTTCCGACACCTGATGCAGATTTTCTCATATTTTAATTGGTTATACTTAACAGAGCTAAATACTTACCTTACACACAACACTCTTCTTTGCTCTTATTAGATTTTTCATTCTCTGTATCAAATTCATTTTCTTTATCAAGTTATAATGTTTTTTGGGGGAGAAAATGTGTCCGTAGGAGCTAATGCATTTGGTCATTAGTGCTTTGGAGCAGAAACACTGAGATACAATGAAAATGCAATCCTGCCCTTCCTCTCGGACTGGGTAACCAGTGGACTCAGATGGCTACAGTGCCACGTTGTTGCTGTCCCATGTGCTGAGTTTGTAAAGACTATATAGCCTATCCTTGTGAAATATGCCAAGGCACTTTCTCTTGTGTACTAATTAATGAATGGCCTAAGGGAGGCCAGAGGCCAAGGCCACCTCTCTGGCTAAAAAGTGGGTTTTTAGGCGCACGGGTGTTGCAGGCTTTGAGGTTCCCCATGAGATCCTTCCTGAGGATACCTGCTCTGACCATGACTGTTCTGGGCCCTAAGAGATTCTGTATCTAACTATTGTCATTAGTTAATCTTTGTATCTTCTTTTCTTTCTAAATTTTCTGATGCAAGAAATCTCAAAAGATGCTTCATGTGACATGGGAAAACAGCAACCTCCCTGGTCTTATCCTCCCCTGGGATGATGCAGATACAAGAGAAAGCAGGGACAGCATCGGGAAAGGCAAAATCCAACATCTTAAGGAGAAACAGTGAGTTAAATATGGCAGATTTCTTCTCCTCCCCATGCCTCATTAAGATAACAATAACGTTAACATAAAAAGAAGGAGAAAACCCACAAAGACAAAAAAAATTGGAGAGGACTCAAATGCAATTCAGAAATTTCAACAGAGTTTAAGAAATCTGCAGACTCGGAGATTCAGGAAAAGAACAGACTCGGCAGATAGTAAGAATTTGCAACCTGAGTCTGATGGGAATTTGATAAGGAAGTGTTCCAACTGGCCCTAAAAACCTCACAAGAGTTAGGCTACAGACTATGGATACTACCCGGAGCTGGGGTAAGATGGAGTGCTGAGTATACAAAAAGTAGTTGAATTTAATACAGTTTGGACTCTCAGAGCCCTCAGTATCCAATGACTGCCTCTCATTCTCTTCCTTGGAGATTCTTATTTGAGGAAATTAAATCTGGTCCAGAGACACAAATTCAAAAACAGAGAACCAATACATATGAACCATGGTCTCTTTGGTAGACAAACCCTAAAGGACACCTACCACCCCCAGTAAGTCTTGTCTAATAGATTCATACCATTGTAGTGTGAATGGGATCTCTGAGTCACTTCAGCCAATAGACTATGGAATGAGATGGAATGTTACTCCCATAATTATGTTACATTATATAAAACTCAGTCTTAGCAGACTGGAGCTATAGAGACCCCCACTCACTGGCCTTGAAGAAGCAAATTGTCATAAAGTAGCTAGCCATGTTGAAGAAACCCATGCAGCGAACAACTGTGAGTGGTCTTCCTGTGAATGGAAGGCAGCCTCTAGCAAGACAGGGAAACCCCAGTTCTGAAACAACAAGGAAAAGAATTCTCCCAACAATTGGAGGGATCCTCCAAGTAGATCTACCTTCAGTTGAGCCTGTGATAAGACCACAACCTTGGATTTCTGCCTGCGAGCGGAGGACCTGGAGCAGAAGACCCAGATGAGTCCTACCAGCACCTCTGACTTACAGAAACTGAGAGATCATAAAAGAGTGTTGTTTTAAGCCCCTGGGTTTGTGGTAATTTGTTAGGCAGCATCAAAAACTAATACAGTCTCTCAAACTCCTTCCCAGTTCCTCCACCTGGAATATAGAATAGAACCCCATCTCAACAAACAGAAGATTAAAGGATCATTTGCTTTAAAACCTGAGAGGTGTGATTTTCTTGCACAGAGGACTTCTAACTAAAAGGCCAGCCACGGTCTGATCACGCCACATGCAAACCCATTAGCTAACATGTATCTTGTATATCACATGTATGTTATGGAATTCCAAAGGGTTTTCTAGAGTCACGCCAGAGGGTTACCAGAATTCTGAATAGGAATTTCCAGTCTAAAGACACCAAACAAACAAATTAAAGGTATCCAGAGAAAAAAATACAGAGGCAATTCAGACCAAAGGAAGAGAAAGAAAGAAAGAAAGAAAGAAAGAAAGAAAGAAAGAAAGAAAGAAAGAAAGAAAGAAAGAAA